>NW_027280088.1:0-213678 GCF_046629955.1 Centroberyx affinis
CTACTCATCATTAGTTAGCTAACCTGAAGGGCGTTTAAAATAAAAACCAATCAATCAATTTATTTAAATGCAGAATCACCATGAAACATGGTCTCAATACACTTTACAAGTAAAAGAATACATAGGACAAAACATACAGCAAGCAAATAAAATAGTTAAAATAAAACAACCACATTGAAAACATCAATGTTAAAAGGATGTTTGAATATTAAAATAAAACAACCACATTAAAAACATCAACATTAAAAGGATGTTTGAAAAGGTGATGGACCCGACTAAGTTGTAATTCGAATAATACAACTTAGTAATAATAATAATAATGCGAATAAAGGTGGGTTTTCAGTCTTGATTTAAAGATTTCAACTGAGCTTGCTTCTTTAACATGTAATGGAAGTCCATTCCACTGATAAGGGGCACGGTAGGCAAATGCTCTGAAGCCAACTGATTTTTTGTTGGCTGAGGGAATGACCAGGAGACGAGCATTGAGAGAGCGAAGAGGGCATGCCGGTATATATGGTATAATTAGCTCAGATAAGTAAGGTGGTGCGAGTCCATGCAAGGCCTTATAAGTTAAAAGAAGAACCTTAAAATCAGCTCAAACACAACAAAATGGACAACAAAACAATTTTGAAACAACAGGATGTAGCTAAAGTTAGTGTTACTCACCAGGAAACTGTATGAAGCTTCTTATTTCCCTCCCAGGCGCTGCTGTTTTTTCTCTGTCTGACATTGATGTAATACGTAGCACGGCCAAAGTTCAGACATGTTGAACAAAACTTGCTGCATCCATAATGCAAGGTGCATAATTAATTAAGAGGAGATGGGCGCCCGCTGCACCCAAAACACTAAAAACAACTGAAAAAATGCTCAGGTACATTTGAAAAAAGCGTCTTATGTGATCACAGCCCTAAAGAATAAAGAGAAAAAAAACGTATATTTCCAGGATATTTTTGCATTTTTTGCTTCTGTTCTAAACTACAATGCTGACTTTTTTCAAAAAGCTCATGGTATGAACATGTTTGGACTCTAAATAAGGCAACGCTTCACAGTTTTGACTGGAAGACTGTTGTGTGCTTACATGTGCCAAACCCCTTTGGCAATGCTGCTAACATGGTTAATCCTAATACTATATACCAGATGTGACTATAATGAGCTAGCCTTCTGTTTCACCTCAGTCTCTTGATCGTTTCAGAATTCCTTTATGTTCAATTTAGGAATTTTGAATTGGAATCATGGAATCAATTTTCTGCTGTCAGCTGAACATTCTTCCCCAAAAGCCCCTATGTGAAGTGAGTTTGATCAAATAATGGACAACTTGTGTGCTGACTCCACCACACACAGACGGGGACTAAATAATGTACCATCTTGCATGTTGACCCCTCAGGCAACACATGTAAATATTTACCGAAGCTGTATGTAGCTGAGCTGTTCATACTGTACAGACACTTCATTTCCCTCTGCAGCTGCAGCCAGACCATATGGCAAACTGTACAGATGCATACTGTTATAGACTGTTGAATATAATATAATATAATATAATATAATATAATGTAGGTAAAGTGATGTATTCAGTATGTCTTGGACTGTCCTTTGGCACAGGGGTGGAAAGAGTAGAATATCCTACTCAAGTAGAAGTATTCTTACTTTGTTGAAATTTTTCTTAAGTAAAACTAAAATTGCTGGTGAAAAAAAATCTACTTAAGAAAAAGCAAAAATTAGCTCATTTAAAATGTACGAGTTTGAGTTACTGAATTTGCACATGCAATTTTGCACATGAGCGTTGTACAAATAAGATTCTGAAATTCATGTCATTATTCAATCTGTGATTAAAAAAACTGAAAATGTATATTCCCCATTATTCAATAATTTTACTACACTGATGCTTTTGCTAGTAGCTGTCTAACCAGCTAGCAAGACTAGTGAACTAACCAGGCTAACACAAACCAATAATACAGTAGCTGGATGGATGTTAATGATGCTGCTATCAGGGACAAATTTCAGCATTTCATTAGTTACAGTTAGTTAACTTAACATTCCCTCTGCATGCTTGGCAGGTTTGATCCAGATGGTAGGCTACTCACTATTGACCAGTTTCTGATGTGATGCTTATGAAAAGCTTGCCATTTTGTGAAGAGAGGGTCGCACTCAGAAATATATCATTCACTTGATTTAATTGTTCATCTGTCACAGAACGTTTTCAGCCATCCGGCCTTCATCAGTGTGTACAAATGAAGGAATACGTTCCTTATTTACAGGGGACAGGTAGATTGCCAGGTGGATCTAATTTCTAATCATTGTGGTGTTGTAATCACATGGAAACACATCACATAGAATGGAATCACATAGAATTTCACTGTCAGTCAATACTGTGCATTGTAATTTCAAACAATTTTATCTGAAGTACATCCATGAAAAGCTTGCAAAATGTTTACTCTGTAAAGCATGCGATTTAAAATGTAGCAAAAAACAATACTTAAGTCAAAATGTACTTAAGTGAAATTACTACAAAATTACACAAAAAAGTATGAGTACACAAAAAAGAAACTCAATTACAGTAACGTGTGTATTTAGTTACTTCCGCGCTTGGATTTGTACTGTACAATATGTGAGGTTCTGTTGTCTTTGTTTGTTGTCCATGTTTTGGTATGTACTGTGAAACTGTATAAGTTAATATACAGTATCTTTGCACCAATGTCACTAGACATATCCCTGTGTGTTCTCACTGCACATTGCATACAAATGCAACCAACATCGAATTCACACTATTTTCTGTGTATCCTGTTGCCTCATCCTACAGAGGAATTAAGATTAGATTAAACTTTAATGACCCATGTGGGGGAAAATTAAATTTTTGTGGTCTTTACAGATACAAGCATCTCATTTATAGACACATGAGGCAGATGCAGGACAGATACATGATGGGGGATTTCTATGATGGCTGCCACTGTTAGTTTCATGCAACTCAGGTGAATGTGGAGCATGTAATCCCTCTGTGTGGCCTGGTGTTTGGAAACCATTAGCCACTGGCGATGTGGCGTTGCTGCCAGTCGTCCTGTTTGATCTACACTCCTGTTACACTGTCAGTTCTCATTGCTTCGTCCATGTTTCTTCATGCGGTCTCATTTAAAAGCTAGCCAGGCAGCACAAGGCAGCTAAACATTAAGTAGTTACCAGCACTAATAAATGTAATTTTCTCTCTCCTTCTCTGTGTGTGTGTGTGTGTGTGTGTGTGTTAGGGGGCAGATGGGGGACGCTGGTTAGCCAGTACCTATCATTTGCCATGTTGACCACTGAGCGGCAATGAAGGCGAATTGCCAATAAGGTTTTTGCACGTGCTGTTGCACAAGATTCACGTTCATTACACAGCAACAGCAGGGAATTAGAACATGGAGCGTCCTCATCCGTTTCTACAGGCTAATATAAAAGAGATTAGCCAGACAATAGTGATGGTTTTCTTGTGGCAAGGTGACTTTGGAGGCAGATGTGTGTTTTGTGGTGATCATCACTTTGCACAAGTGTAGCCTTGAGCGATCTGTGTGAAGGTTTCATTCCAAAATGAGAGAGATCAACCTTCTTTTTTTTTTTTTTTTTTCAAATCACCATCTTCATCTTCTTCTCTTGCATATTCTTACAACTCACTGTGGAATACAACTGAAGTCATTACCCAGGCTAAAACCTTTGCTCTCAAAATACCAATCTTCTTTGTTAGGTTAGGTTTTTCAAAATTAGTATGTAGTGTTTTGGAATAAAACTATTTTGTTTTTGAACTGTGAATGTACTTGCACGTGTAAAGTCGATCCGAATCAACATGCAGCGTGAATGTTATTCATCGCCAGGCAGTGCATAACATTTTAACAATGAATATTTTCAACACTCACTCACTCAGTGTATGTGTGTGTGTGTGTGTGTGAGAGAGAGAGAGAGAGAGAGAGAGAGAGAGTATTGAGAATGAAGGAGAGAGAAAAACAAGGAGAGAGGGAAGGATAGTAAACTAGAAGGATGAGAGCAAGTGTGCAACATACAACATACAACAACATACAATTTGAGAGATTGATAGAGAGAAAGACAGAGAGGAGTGAAGGAGAAACAACAGGAATGACTAGAGAGAAGAATGAGGAGAGAGAAAGACAGAGCGACCTTGAGTGAAAAGAAGATAAGGTTTGGAAAGAGAAAGCAAAAATATATGACAGAGGATATATATAGGACAGAGATAGAGAAAGAAAGAGAGCAAAAGAGTATTAAGACTGAGTGATGGAGAGAATGAGAGAACGAGAGAGAGAGAGAGCAAGGACGAAAAAGAGAGAGCTAAGGTACAGAGAGAGAGGGGAAAGCATTTGTCATTCACTCTCCCAGGTTTTCCCAGTAAACCGGCAACCTTCTGGTAATAAACCTATTTCTATAACGTCTTCTGGGGAAACTTCCGCCCCAGAAACGACTGAATGTAAATGCTTTCCCTAAAATTGTTCCTTAGTGGAATAGAAAGGCTTGTGAAACAGCATTTAGGCTACAAGATGACACCAAATTCTCCATTGAAACCAATACAAATGAATATTTGTGGCAGGGGGGGGGGGCGTCCCACCATGAGTTCTCAACAGTAGGAAAGACACTGCAGCATGTAGATAATGAGATTTCTCAACATCACTTATCTGAAGGCTTAAAAAGGGACTTACATGCACGCTTCGTCCCAAGGATTAATTTGTTTTCTGTAACAATATGGAATACGGAAGTAGGAAAATTATTCTGACAAGTTTAATTTCCTCGAAGGTGGCCTCTTACGCGCCGGCTGTGGATAATCGATTATTTCAGCGCTGTAAAAGCTCGATCCTCTTCTGAGTGTTCTCCAAAGCATGACGAGCTCCTTAAGTGGCTTACTGGAAACATGTGCATGGACTGTGGGTTCATCTTCAATACGGAGAAGACACGTGGGCTGATGATGAACGGCTTACAGGAACTTTGTTAACCAGAGTGTCTTGTGAAGGGACTCCACAGGCCTCCATGCTCAATTCCACATTACTCCTCATATCTGATTTTTTTGGGTGACTGTTCGTATCTATTCTAGGATGGAAACCATATCCAGAGGTGGTAGAAGTACACAAATTCTCTACTCAAGTAAAAGTGCAAATACTCATTTAAAAATATACTCTAGTACAAGTTGAAGTACCGTTTCAAATCCTTTACTCAAGTCAAAGTATAAAAGTACGTGGACTTAAATTTACTTAAAGTATAAAAGTAAAAGTCGTTCTCTAAAAAAGTAATTTCTATTGTTATAAACTGGTTTTCTGTTGAGCGTTCCTCTGAATCCCAGATGAGAAAGAGTCTGCAGCTCAGATCACAAACCCGAACCCTAGCAGCTGAATTCACTAACGTTAATTCTCTCTCTCTTGTTGCTTCTCTCTTCTTCGTGTTGCTTCTCTCTCTCTCTCCCTTTCCCTAATTTTTGGTGTCGCTTTGCTGAACAAGCAGCCAATCTCATTTGGCTCTTGATCAGCTGCTTCCGGGATGGAAGCCGGGATGGCTGATGCTGAAAATATTTTTTTTTTAGAGAATCAGTCGATGATTTCCCAAGAGTTACGAGTCTGTTTTGAAAATGCAGTGAGTAGAAAGTACAGATTTTTCTTTTGAAATGTAGTGAGTAAAAGTAAACAGTCTTCAGTGAAAGAAAAACTTGAGTAAAGTACAGATACTTGAAAATCTTACTTAAGTACAGTAATGAAGTATTTTTACTTTGTTACATCCCACCTCTGACCATATCCGATACCAATATGAACTGACAGCAGAGACAGAAAAGACATGTGTGAGCAGAGTAACAGTAACAAAAGACATCACATCTGTTTTTGTACCAAGCTTCTCCTGTTTGTTTCCAACATATTTCAGTTTCAGTTTCAGTTTCAGTATGTACGTTTGAGTTTTGACTGAACAGAGGCTTCTTCCCAAATATCAGTCAAGTCGGCTATTTCACTTTCTTTTCATTGTGATTTACTTACTGTCACGACAACGCTGATAAATTCCGATTTGAATGTTCAAATACAAGTCACCTGTAGGTCGTATGTCTCAAAATCAGATTTTGTACCACATATATTTTGTACCACCCATGCGGCCCAGGTCAAAAATGAGAAAATGTGATTCCATGCAGCTTTTTTTGCTGTTCACACCGACTAGAAAACAACAGACCGGGGACCGGATTCACAAAACCCCCTTAAGAAAAAAAATCTTCTCAAGTGCCATTTTTTTCTTAACTTTAGTCTTAAGAAAAAAAATAGGGAAAAATGCTATTCTCAAAAACAGTTCTTATATATTTTCTTAACTTTCTTCTTATGTTTATGTTTATCCTAAGAATAAATGGTATTTTTGAAATTAAAGTTCTCAAATTTGCTCTTGATTTTTTTCTTAACTTTAAGACCACCTATCTGGTTTCACCTACCTTAAAATTCATACAGTGAAAAGATAAGCCTCTAATAACACATTTTAGACAAGTAGGTTATAGTTCAAAGTCTTCATAGGTTCCCCTACACCTAACATTAAGATGAACATTTATTGTAAAGCTTTATTTGGTGTAGGGCCAGGTAGGCCTCTGTCTCATGTTTATTGAAAATAAGCTGCAAATTTTACAGTTACCAACAGCAAGCACATTAAATCTTTGCTCTAGTTGCCCTAAATAGGTTTTTCCCCAATTGTTTTGTAGATAGAAGCACTTTGGGTTGCCTCCTAGCCTTGCCTCCTAGCCTTGCCTCCTAGCCTCGTCTCCTAGCCTCAATGGCAGTAAGCCTAAAGTTTATTAACCAGAATTAATTCAGGCCCTATTTTGAGAAGTTCTTAAGTAGGAAAATTAAAGAAATTCGTAACAAATGAGACTGTTACTAAGAAAATATTGAGGAATTGCACTTAAGAGCCTACTTAAGAACTTCCTAAAATTTCCTCTTATGTCATTTCTTAAGATCTGTCTTAAGAGCACATTGGTGAATCCGGCCCAGTCACATTTTATGGGTAAAAAGAATTGGGACACTTTCAGCTGCAGTGTGAACGGAGCTTTAAAGACTTACTGAGATAAGTTACTTAGGAGAAAAGCTCCTTTTCCTGTGGCTGTAAGTCACATGCAAATGAGCATCCTGCAACAAATATATAACACTTATAGTACTGTAGGGTAAAACAACCAAGAATATTTCATAACAGCCACCTACATGTCATGTTAAGTAACATGTTCCCTGGGTTTACAGTGGTATAGATCTGCCTTTAAAACAACAAGAACAGAACCGCAAGGCCCTTGTTTTTCCTCTTGAAACTGTGACACATGTGGTCCAGCCTGCATGCGGCTTCATGTTGCCAAGTCACATGCGTGATGGACATCGGCACCGTGTTTATGGAAATATCGCCTTTTGTTCTGCTGCAGGACACGAGCCAGCCAGCAGAACACAAAAGAGCGGCATTTCTGCTTCGTCTATGACATTTACAGAGGGACAGATAAACACACAGGCTGTGTAACCCATCAGAGGCTCATTTCAAAAACGCTTTCCGATTGAATTATCACAGCAGGGCGTTGTGCCACGTTAAACCTCATTTTTATTTTCCCTGTTTAATTTCTGCTCTCGCTCGGCTGCCATGTCTTTTGGCGGTGAGCTCATGGACAGAGGCGCGGAGATGCAGAGAGGTAGATGGAGGAAGGGGGGAGAGACGGCAGCAGCCATGATGCACCTGTGTCTGTCAGTGCAGGACGAACATCATATAAAAAAACCCACGGGTGTCGTCTGCACATATGAGCTTCGTTCTACTTGAGAAATCCAAAGAAAGAAAGAAATCTGTTTAATCTTTAGGGGGGTTTCCATGCACTAGTAATGCGATAACTGGGAAAATGATATTATGATTTTTACATTCATGCATGTATGTATCTATGTGGACAGGAGTTTCCCGAGGTCATAGGGTCATGAGATTCCCATGTTGACCATGTCCTGTCTTATCTCTGTTGTTAGGAACATGTAAAGAGGACATATGTTCAGTGGTGGAAAGTAACTAAGTACATTTACTCAAGTACAATTTTGAGATACTTGTACTTTACTTGAGCATTTCCATTTGATGCTACTTTATACTTCCACTCCACTACATTTCAGAGGGAAATATTGTATTTTCTACTCCACTACATTTATTTGACAGCTTTAGTTACTTTTCAGATGGAGATTTGACACAATGGATAATATAACAAGCTTTTAAAATACAACACATTGTTAAAGATGAAATCAGTGGTTTCCAACCTTTTTGGCTTTTGACGTCTTACAAAAAAGCAGTGTGTAGTCGGGGTCATATTTCAGATGTTTATGAGTTGTTAACAGCTCCACCAAATAGTGATTTTTCCCTCTAAACCTCACATGGTTTCATTTCAATAAATGTTCAAATGATCCAATATTTCAGCAAAAATCATAGATTAGAGAAAAGGTCCAAAATCTGAGAACAGATTTGTGTATCAGAACTTTGTTTTTTCTTCTTTCCTCTCCCATTAATCATCTCACGACCCCTCAGATTTATCTGGTGACCCTTTGGAGGGGCCCGACCCCTAGGTTGGGAACCACTGGACTAAACTAGCTAACTGTATATAAAGTAGTTCAAACTAGCTCCACCTCCAGAAAGTCTGGGACCTTGTTATGATGAACTCTCTTCACCTGGGGACTGATTATACTATCTATATGTGTTTCGACATCATGTAAGGTTAATGAATAGACTCAGGAACTGAGAGAGGGAACAGAAGTTGTTTACTCGGGTCTATATAAGTGGCCTTACGCCAATCTTTTCTTTGTTATTTCATTGCTATTTGCTTGTCTGTAACAATGACTTGAACCGAGCTCGTATTAAACCTGCATGAAGAAGCTACTCTGTGGTCCTCATCTGATTCTTCTTGACTGAGCAAAATATCATCCCTGGAAAACACCCAATTACAGAAAACCCTGGTTTACATGATGCAGTCACAGTTGGATTTCTCTGCTTAAGCTTATTTTCATGTGGTCTCATTACTTTGCAATTTGCGATCAGGTGCAGATGTAAAAAACGAAAGAAAAACAAAATCAGACTAAGAATAAACATGTGCCAAATAATTCAAAAGATTGTCCAAAAACCAAGCTGTGTTGATCGGGTTTCTCATAATGTGATAACGTTCTTTATCCAATTAAGGAAATCACACTATGCTGTTTACATGAACACTGGAATAATTGTGGATTGAATGTAAACACACTCTATGAGTCATCTTAAGATCTTCACTTAGGTTAGAATGATCTGCCATTTTGAAGTGTTAGCTGATGAATTTCAGATAGCAACATTTTTACAAAATGGATATTCGATGCTTTGGAATAAAACCCCTTCATAGTGAACATGCTCATCTGGAACGTGTCCCCTGTCTCACCACACAGGAGGCCCTTTTATTTACAACAGATTGTTTGCTGCTTCACTGCCTCCGGTTGTCACCGTAGACGTTTGTATGTAGCACAAATATGTTTCAGACCAATAGTTTCACTGTTTTTCTTCCAGATTTAATCAAAACACAAAGGATATTTCAACTGATGTGAATATAGCTTAAATGAAGCGTGTTCCTGGTGTTCGTCTCACGTCTCTGTTCTGCGTCAGACCTGCAGACCTGGTTGCTGCAATTCTTTTCTCAAATGTTATTAAGGAGAACTGACAGGAAAAAGCAAAAAATAATTTTCCAAGTGTGCCTCATACCAGCAAAGCAATACTGCAGCAGTAATTCTTTGTCACATGCAGAACAAAGTTGCACATGCACCATGATTACATTTGCATAGCGATGTTGTGTGATGACACATAACATGATGGCAACTTTAAAGTAATCTATGATCTTTATGGAGCTCTATCACGAAAAATCCTCCTATCCAAGTCTTCTAGCACAGCCCCTCCATCCCCCCCGGTCCCCTTCAACTACAGTGGAAGGTAATTAGGTAATTGCCACAAACACTGAAGTAATATTATCACAACAGAGTCGAGTAAGCTACAGCAGAAACATCTTGTGAAGATGTTTCATCATGGCAAATACTGGAATAATTACAAAGCTTTGTCATTTGCTTTTTTTGGCTTGAGAATGAGGCGTTTAAGCCTCCGTAGCTGAAAAGTGCTGCGATGTTTAAACACTTCTGAAAAGCCTTTAGGCACAGCAGTACTTCTTGGTCATTTTGTCCTGTTGGAGGAAGGAAAAATCTTACTTCTCCCCCTTTACTGGTTTCATTTTTACCTCCGCCAAGGAGGTTATGTTTTCGATGCCGTTTGTTTGTTTGTCTGTTTGTTTGTCTGTTAGCAGGATTACGGAAAAACAACTGGCCCGATTTTCATGAAACTTCGTGGAAGGGTGTAGCATGGGCCAAAGAAGAACCCATTCAATTTTGGAGCGGATCCGGATACGACTCACAAACAAGCAATAATAGCACGAACCTTGGCGGAGGTCTGCGCCCTTCTAGGACTGTATCTTCTTTCGATATGGAAAAGATTTATACAGCAGAGTTTGGGGCGTCTTGGATCCTCATTTTGGCTAAGGCATGTACAGTAAAACCACGACATCCTGGGTGTTTATCCGGCCTGAGACTTTTGTCACATGTCATCTCTCTCTCTCTCCAAATATTTCCTGCCTCTCAAGTCAAGTTCAGTTTATTTGTGTAGCACTTAATCACAGTTACAACCTCAAAGTGTTGTGTTACAGGTGCTACTAAATGTGGACATATACTGTAGTAGACTATGCTACTCTCATTTTAATGTTTATTTTTACTCTTTTTATCAATGCTCTTCATAAGCTGCATTCCTAATTTCTTTTTATTTTAGTCATCTATTTATATTGAATTTAATCTGAATATTAGTTTATGTTTTATCTCTTATGTGTATATAAAGTTTGGTGTGCTGAAGTGCTGTGGACAATAAATCTATCTATCTATCTATCTATCTAAAGGGTTTCACAAGGCCCACATTATGAAAGAATAAATAAAAACAATAAATGAAAACAAAACCCCCCAACCTCAGACCCTCAGTGAGAACAAGGGAAACCTCCCATGAGCTGAGTTCAATGTTCATGGTTGCATTTTCCAACATGTAATGAATTAGGCCAAGTACAGCAGCAGGGCATCTATAAATATTGGATGCTTCAGTGCTTCATTGATGATCTGGAGCATGTGATATGTAAATAGTAAACAATAGTCTTCGCTGCTGGGCTGTTTATTTCCTGTTATTAGCACCCTTGAGGTTATTGATTTGCTTCTGCAGGGTCAATAACATTGATTTGAATTACAACTCTACTGTCTGTATATTCAATGAAAGTCCACCGCTGTTGATACGTGAATTTGACCTCCTGCCTGACATGCTCATCCTGTACATCAATACCGAGAGAAGATATTAAAAACATGAAAAACCCGAAGCAAGCAGAAATGAAAGCAGGAGGTCAAAGGTGAACGCTTTGGCTGTAGCAATCCGGACAACACAAGATAATGCCTTGAAAAAGGCGTCCCACGCTGCATTGGTAAAACAATGTGTGTGTGTGTGTGTGTGTGTGTGTGTGTGTGCATGTGCCAAGACTATTGTACCATGCCTACTTCAGCCAAGTGCCTTTCAATAAAAAGCCCTCCAAAATGGCATTTGACCATCTTTATTTTTCGCACGGGGCTCAGTCGGGCCTCCGCTCCATATCTTTGCCCCTCAGTGGAAAAAACACTGGACTGTAAAACTGAGGAAAAAATAGCCTTAAAGTTATTTTGCTGCCAATAAACGACTTGTAAGATCTCTGGAAATGTGTTGATGTGTCGACTCAATAAGAGGCTGTTCTTCACACTCTTCTTCTTCTCCTCCTCCTCTCACCCAACACCGACTGACAAAAAGTTAAATATTCAGCCAAAATTTAAGTTATACAGCGTTTTTTTGCTTTGTCGGGCAGAAATGGAGTAGTCAAGTCTCAATCAAGTCAAATCGTGAATATATTGAATGTAGCGCCAGATGAAAGCCTAAGTCCTCCCAAGAGTGAACTTTAATTTCTCCTGAATAGTAGTAAAAGCCTTATTTCCTTATTAATTGATGCCAGTGCACTTCACACAATGAGTTTTTAATTTAAGGTCTTCAGTGTCAGCTCAACCCATAAAGGACTGTGCAACGCCTCCATGACAATCATCCAAATTGCTCTTAAAATCATAAAAGTCCCCCTCACACTTATTTCCTGAATGTCAAAATTATCATATTGTAACACAAATCTACAGCCTGTCTCTCTTACCAGACCGCTTCCTTATAACTGTCAACAGTTTAAAACACAGCAAAGCTTTATTTTATTTTTTTGTAAAATGTTCATGCAGTAAAATGTGGGACTACAATGTTCAAATTTGTCCAAGGATTACACACCAATGACAGAAATACTTGCAATTGCACAAAAGCTGGTCAGCTCTGATCAGCTGCATTGTAACTGTGGATAATAATGGAAATAATAATAATAAATGTAAGAAAAAATAAAGGACAAAAAGTGGGTCATCCCAGCTTCTTCTGATCATTGGAGGACTCATTTGGAGGAATAAACGTTTAAGATTTTGCCTATTTTCAGGCTTTCGTCTACAAAATAATACCTTTTGTTTCGAATGGATTCATACATTTTCTGTATTATTGAGTGTCAAACTGAACGAGGCAGTTCTTTTTCACAAAATGGATCGTGTATTTTGGGATTCCTCTCTATAGATTTGCATCTGCCCAGAGCTGGTCGGAGGCTGATGCTGATGCCGCTTCGACGAAACGAGACCCAAACTGTTGTGATGTGCCGATCTGTCGGCTACACGGACATGAAAGCGTCGGGTCGCGCCAGGTTCCAGCTGCATCTGGACGGGAAGAGCTGCCCTGCTCCTCTGGGAGATGTGCGGGGGGGGGGGAATCGTCGGTCGGTCGGGCGCCGATGAGCATCAAAGCGAAATGTCCCTTTAATAATTCATAGTTGTTATTGGGTGCTGCACATCAGCACCGGTGGGACCTCCTGCGTGTTCCGCTGCCTCTCCAGCTGACAAAATAGCTTTTGCAACATTTGGTTAAGAGTTAAGCGGACAAAACTTTGTGTAAACAGCACATTTTTTTACACCTTAAAATTTAAAAGGGAATGAGAGAATATTGTTTGGAGTTATTACAGCGGATTGGGGGGGATTTATACAAAATGAGAAGTTTAAATACTTGTGGAAAGTCTTTAGGCGCAGCGCTACTTTTCGAGAGTGCCAGAAGAAGAAGAGCGCAATCACATTAGCATATATTATTACATCAGAAGTCATTTTCAGCGTTGTGTGGCAAATGTCTGTGTTTGTTTCTATGTAAAGCAACCTCCCAATGAACTCTTGGAGAAACCCATCTCGCCCGGAGGTGAGAGAACGCCTGCTGAGACTGTACCATGCATGTGTGTGTACGTGTGTGTGTGTGTGTGTGTGTGTGTGTGTGTATTCTTCTGCCCTTGACACCCACGCTGTGTGCCATTTCCAAGCAGCCGTGTTAAAACCTCACGCTTTCATCTGCGCAGCTCTGCGGCGCGCAACTTCAATCCGAATAGACTTCTTTTGTTTTAACTTCAACTTTATGTGTGTGTGTGTGTACATTGGCTGGCTGTATAAGAAACTACTGCTCCGTATTTCAGGTGTCAAGTGGTTAACTTGGGGAAAATACTGACAGAAATAGATATGCCGTCTCTGTCAAGTTGCAAAGCCTTTGGCAGCGAGAACACCCGCCACACAGAAAAATTTTTGAGCAGCCGCTGCAAATGTTTGGGAAAAATCGCTGGAATCAGGTCACTTGACGCCTGTGCAGCCATTACGTAACAATAGAGTAATTGTTAACTCAAATGTGTGACAGAAATCGCCTTAAAAAAAAAAAACACACTCTGTTTGCTTTCCGCAGCAGATTTCTCTCTTTCATCCCTATTACATAAGCTCATTAGCTAAGATACCCGTTTATTGCCGAGATCGTCAAAGACATTTCAGATGACAACACTCTTTACATCACCGCATGCTGGATTCGGGCGCGCGTTCCTGCAAAGGCAGAATGTACAATTCAGTGTGAAAGCCTGTTCCTTGCATCAGCACAAGCTCAGCTTCTCGCAAGCTATTGTGTTGTGCAACATATTTCATCTTGAATCCAGTTTATTTATGAGGTGCTCTTAAAGTAATAATCCATGATGTTGTCGATGTAGCGTTTGGCATGTTTCTGTTCTGTTGACACTGAGATTAAATCATCCAATCAGTATAGTAATATTTCGCTGTTGTCATGTGAAAACTTTATAATGTAACTCCAATTTTTCACCAAATTTCATGCTCCTCTATGGGTTGAGAAAATTCTCTGGCCTCTTGTGCTGTATAAACCCCTCACAAAAGCCACCTGATAATGTCAAAATGCATCAGCATCAAGCTTAAACCTAGGCTGTTTTTCATAGTTACTGAAAAGTTTGGAGATATTTGGTTTATACCCAGCAGCCAGTGAGTGTTATTGTGCTGAAAGGATGAGTTTTAATCGCATTTTGGATTCAATTGCAGCGCTACTGGCAGCGTGGAGGTACGCAAATCTCTACAGTGAAGGAAGTGACAAAATTTTGAAAAGAATCAATCGTCATGATGGCAAAAATAGGAAAAGAAGACCCGGGTTGAAAATAACCAGAATTATCCTCTAAAGCCAACTGAATTTTTTTTGCTACAGAATCATTTCACAGCAGGTAAATAGATTCTGACGAGCATACTCGGTGTATAATAGTGGTGGATTTGTGCAATCACATCTTTTTGTTGCCTTAAAATTTAAAAGGGAATGGGAGAATATTGTTTGGACTTATTACAGTGGATCGGGGGGATTTATACAAATACAAATGAGAAGTTTAAATACTTCTGGAAAGTCTTTAGGCGCAGCGCTACTTTTTGAGAGTGCCAGAAGAAGAACGCAATCACATTAGCATATATTATTACATCAGAAGTCAAGTCAGGTAAATAGATTCTGACAAACATATTTGGTATATAATAGTGGGTGGATTTGTGTAGTCACATCTTTTTGTTGCCTTCTCAAAATGACTATGTCATCTAGAGCTGCAACGATTAATCGATTAATCAATTAGTTGTCAACCATTAAATTAATCGCCAACTATTTTGATAATCGATTAATCGGTTTCAGTAATTTATAAAGAAAAATAAGTCCAAATTCTCTGATTCCAGCTTCTTAAATGTAAATATTTTCTGGTTTCTTTACTCCTCTATGACAGTAAACTGAATATCTTTGGGTTGTGGACAAAACAAGACATTTGAGGACGTCGTCTTGGGCTTTGGGAAACACTGATCCACATTTTCCACCATTTTCTGACATTTTATAGACCAAACAACTAATCGATTAATCGAGAAAAAAATCGACAGATTAATCGACAATGAAAATAATCGTTAGTTGCAGCCCTAATGTCATCGATTATCGCCAACGTAAAAACACAAAATCTTTTCCCTGTGCGCTATAGAAAATGTGAGTTTCTGAATTCCAGTATATGCACAAGGCTTAACAGATGTCCAAGAATGCCTGTGCACAATTTAACAGAAAAATGTAAAATCCTGTCGTCTTCAGAAACACTTTGTATCAAAATTTGGGCTTTAAGGGACTCTATCATCCTCTATTGGTGACCAGTAGGAACTGCATCAACACTGATAGAACTTGTCTCCTCCTACACAAACCACTGGCACCCGACCCCAAACCCCCAGGGAGGCTACAGGGGTGCAGCGTCCTGCTCCAGGGCACTTCAGCAGGGATGAACAGTCAGGCTGTCGCGACAATCGAACCTGTCACCTCCCTGCTCACAGGTCGGCCTCCTGCTCGCTCCTCTGACTCTCCTGCGTCACCCTCCTCGCCTCCTCGCCCTCCGCAGCTGTGTTGCAGTGGAAGGTGTTTAATATCGGTTGGTTTAAAGGTTCGCTGGCAGGCAGCCAGAGCGGCAACAAGCCGCCTGGTGACGGCTCCCTGTCGATTTAATTGACTATGAATAAGTGATAACGTCTTAATTGAATTAGGCAGCTCGACACTGGCGTTGCTGTTCAAGCACCAGCCTCCCCAGTCGAGACGATAGATGAAGCTAACAGCAAATATTTCTCTGCTTTGACTTTTCAAACAAGGCCTTCTATTCTATTCTATTCTATTCTATTCTATTGTTTTATTCTTGTGGGTGGCACAAAGGTTGAAGAAGTTTGAAGAAGTGAGCTTGAGAGCAGAAAAAAATCTCGGTTTGAATCCCCAGTCCAGCTGGAAAATCTAGCTGCAGGAAGTGAAGAAGCATCAGTGTTGAATCTTGAGTTTGGCTCCAGGTGAATATTTCTCTACTTTCTCTACTAGAGCAGCAAACACAGAAAAAAACGCTGCACTTCCACCCACTTCCTACCATGAACACCACTGAGAAAAGTCCTAGTGTAGAAGGTTGCTGTAAGAGAGCTGCACCCACAGAGCCCTGTGCTCCTGTATTCATTATATAAACTGTATAAACACATAATTTCTGACCTTAGCCCTCCTTACTATCTGTAAGGTTGGTGATCTGTGAAATTAAGTTTATTATTGTCAGCTAAATGCCTAAAATATAAATGTACAAAAGAGAAGTCCCTCCGCTTTCCGGTGGACCACTATGGGACCTTATTTCGGAAAATATACATATAAAATTTCACCATCGACTACCGTACATGTTTTTTCCGAAATAAGGACTTAGGCTCTCTATGTAATAGGAGGAGTACCAACAGCAGTGGCCATTGCCCACCAGTGTTGTGGTTGTTACTGGAAAAAAGGAATAAATTACACATTACTCGTTACCTTTCTTAAAAGTAATGCATTTCTTTACTTATTACAGTGCTTCCCGAGAAAAGTAATTAGTTACACTACTGGTTACATTGCAGTGTATGGTGCTAGGCTAGAGCTAAGCCATATTACCAGCAGAAGTATCTAAATGACAGACACTAAATCTTTCTTTTAAGGTTTTTAATAAAGACAGAGCCTACAGCATTAAATTCAGTCGTATTCAGTAAATTCGTGTTTACCACTTTGTTGCGCTCTACTGTAATTCCAATATCTCTGACATGACTTGAAGGCAGGAGAAGACGAGGGGGAATCTTTCATAGATATTATGCCAATAAAGGGGTTAAAGAGGCTAAAAATTCTGTTAGATCAATAACTGTAATGTGAAACTGAAACTAGAACAGTAAAGCCTTACTTTACTCTGTTACAGGAAAAAGTAATGTGACTACAGTAACACATTACTTTGTAAGATTCTTAAGATTCTCCATTTGAAAAGAAGAAAATATTAAAATGGAGAGATGAGATGATATAATTTTATATTTATTTATTTGTTTGGTTTTTCTGTTCATGAAAAAGACACCCAACTGTTCAAAATACATAGACCTAATGTCAGTCGGCTTGGATCAGATCAAGATTGAATAGATTGACAGCTAGCGCTAAATAAACTTTACTGTAACAGCATATAGCTGTAAACAGCCCGATTGAACAGATTCCAATAATTTCTTTGTCCATTTCTGTGTGTTATGACACACACACACAGGTGTCGCCGGTCATCACTCAGACAGGCAGCCAAGTTTGTTTATTTATTCTCCAGGAAAGGAAATGCAGCAGGATTTTTATTTATATATTTGTCAGTAAGGAGATACTGACGTGTGACAGCATGACATCGCTTCAACTTCAGCACATCATTGAAATGACACTTCACCAACCTGCTGGATGCTGCTCCAATCCTGTGTGTGTGTGTGTGTGTGTGTGCGTGTGTGTGTGTATACGTGTGTGTGGGTGTGTATGCACAATACAAATTGGGCTCTATGTTATAACAGCAAAATGAGAAGTTTCCCTTGTAAAATGGGCCGAATAAACCTCTATTCTATTCTGTTCTATGCTATTCTATTCTATTCTATTCTATTCTATTCACTTATATACCACATACAACATACTGTATGTAGTCATATAGTCTCATATAGCCAGTGAGAATGGTTAATGAACAGTGGTAAATCTAATCTGTCCAGACAAGTTGATATACTGTATATCCAAGTAAAAAAAAAAAAAAAAAAAAAGACATGATTTAATCTTGGGTTTCCATAATGAAATCTCATCCAAACCTTGTTACTGAAACAGATTGGCTTCATGTTAACTGTAATAGCAATGGCCTAAAAAAAATAGGGTTTATCCAAAGGGCAAACCATGATCCATGATCAGTGATGGAGCCGTGAACAGAAGGGTGAGTGAACAGTGAAGTCCAGTAGATAATCACCGTAAAGCCAACAACCTCTGCTTTTAGGGCCTAATTTTAAGTAAATTTTTACATTTGTATGTTAGGCATTTAGCTGGTGCCTTCATCAGAGCTACTTACAATGAGTTGGACAGTAGAATAATGCAGTGGAAGAGAAAGAACAGAACGACATCTCATTACTACAGCTTGGAAGCGTTCACATATTTAAATTATTAGAACGCCCACATCCCAAATCTTTTCTCTTTATGAATTTAAAATGAAGCATAAACAAACTGCAGCAGATATGACTCACTTTTCGTAAGGAGAGTTGAGTTTATTACTGTGAATATGACGTCCTACTTGTAATATAACCTCTAGGAGACTGACATGAATGTGTTTTTTTCACAGTCAGCAGGTCATATTTATGGTAAATCTGACATGACGTGAATGCAGCATAAGCTTAAAATCCTATAGATCATCAGCATTAAGCATGTGAAGGGTCAGAGGTCACAGTAAAATGACAATATTCCTGTAACCCTGGAATGACCATGTAAGAAAAAGTGACAGGAATAAGAAACAAAAATAAGAGCTAAGGAGGAAAAGTAGGAGAACAATCCAGTTAAATACATTAATTTGACAGTAGTTACATTACAGTTCTTATTAATACAACAACTTTCCATGATAAAGATTTAAACCAGCTTATACAGACTGATAAATAAAATTGAGTTTTGTTGGGTTTACACTACATCAATAGCCGTAATGGTTTCTCCCTGCAGCTAGTTTAGAAACTGCACTTGATTACGCAGTGATTAATGTTCCAGCATATTAATTAGTTACCACCCTGGTCTGATGAATAACAACGTGCCAGGATCTGCTGCTGCATGGGAGACTGGGAGTCTTTAACACACCGCCATTTCATAACCAATCTGTTGTAAGGGGTTTTGGTCCTCTTCACCCATGGGTGCTGTTCACTGTGTGGAGATTTCCCCTGTCAAGACTGTTCACCTCACACTCCTCAGTACCTGGAGGCCAGGAGCTGCTGGAGCCAGAGATCAATGTTTATGAATAACAGTCACTAATTATCACAGCTTCTACATGTGTTGTGAATGATAACGAATGTCTCTAATTTGCATTCATACCCTCAGATGGGGAGCGTGCACATCGGTGATCATGTGGTGTGGGATGTTTGTGTGTGTGTGTGTGTGTGTGTGTGTGTATGTACACGAGCACATGCATGTTTGTGACCTTCTTGGTGGACTGTGATGTGAGGCTCATTTAGCAAAGGCACTAATGTTAGTGTAACTACTTGCCACCACTAACACTATAGCTTCTAATAGATTTGTTAGCTAGTGTACAAATCAGATGTGTTTACAGTACATAGCTAATCAGATACTGTAGAAAACAGAACTTGCACACTATCTATTGCTCCCAATTTATTTTCAATCAGTACATGGCACTTGCAGAAAGGTACTTCATGTACTCTCTTGATCATTAGAATGCTTCAAGGTATTCTTACACAGAAAATTATTTTACAATTCTCTATTAAGATACACAAGAGACATGTTCCAAAAAAACACAAAAACATGTACAAAAAGTTTAAAATACTTATTCCAATGGGGGAATATAACATCCCCCAAAAAAATCCTTTTGGTTTTTGTAACAGAGATATGGGTAAGAACAATATCCTCAATTTATCTCCAATATCAGCTTTCTTGTTGCTATAATTGTATTTAATAAAGTGGATCAGAGAAAATTAACCTGCAGTCCTGACAGCAATATTCTTTAGAAGTTAGCCTACAAGATCCGCAAGGTAATCAGGTAATGTACAACTCATTTGTATTTCTTCATGTCCATAGTTTTCCTTCAGACTGAATTGTGTCACAGAAAAAGTTTTATTAGAAACCATTCCAAACACAGAGCAGCCACATAAACCATTTTCCATCTCAGCACCTAGAAAACCAACCTGCATGTTTACTTCATCCAGCTAACCAGATACTATAATGTGCTAGCTAATAAGCTGAATTCATCTAAACACAAAATCAATCAGGCGAACTGATCAATAACCAGTTGAGAACAGCTTACTCATGTAGGATAGATAGTAATAGATCACTCAAGATCACTTAATGCAGCTGTAAGACAGGATTGTTATTTACAGCAACAGCCTCAGGGGGAAGTTGCAGGTGGAGGGTTACACACACACACACACACACACCCTGCACACACACACACACACTCATCCTTGAGCAGCCCAGTATCACGGCAGTTTTGTACAGTTTGCCACTGAGCAGCTCTCCTGAACCAGTGGGGAATAAATGGATGAAGCGCACATTAAACACATTTGTTTCTTTCAGGCTGCTCTGCATTAAAATTATTACAAACTGTTATTTATTTATTTTTTTTTACAGCCTTTATTTATCCGGAGAAGGTTTGCTGAGCATGCATACTCTTTCTCAGCAATGCCCTGCTTAACATTCATATAATCACACACACATTCACAGGGAGCTGCCCAGTACAACACCAGTCTGATACTGTGGGCCACTGAGCAGTGTCTTGTCGTAAAAAAAAAATAACCTACACAATTATTCCGATGTATTTGCCTGTGTGCTTTGGAGGAGAATTCAAGTGGTTTGGCTCATCTGTCATTTTTTCAGTGCAGATTTTTCAGACTCACTGAGACTTTTGTTCAGTTCCTATAATGTTCTATCGCTCATATGATCCCATAGTCCATCAATACAAGCTGTGTGGTGATCAATTTACTTAGTGAGATTGTTGCTTTGTTCCTTTCTGGCCAAAACGTTGATCACAGCATCATTTGCGTTGGACATAACAGCTGTGAACTTGTATCTGACACACTGAGTATCAGACAAAAAACACTCAAATAGACAGCTCTTGGGTTTTTACAAGCTCATGTGATACATTTCATTATAGTAATTTAACCTACTGTATATCCAGTTAATGAGAGCTTTTCCATTGTCTGTTCTATTGTCTGGTAGCTCTTTCCTGGGAAAAATCCTCTGACACACAGGAATAGGGCTGGGCAATATGGTTGAAATCGATATCATGATAATCATAAGGATTTTTCTCGATATCAATATAGATCACGATATGGTTACTGTATGCAAAATCACGTTAAATAATCAAATTAATGTTCATCTCACTGAACCGAATGGTGATGTTAGGTGTGATGTCAAACAAAACAGAAATATTCAAATAATATTCCTACCATACCTCATTTTATGAGAGTTTTCAAGTAAAATGTGCTTGTCATCATCAATTTAGACAGCAGAAATGTGTGTCACGATATTAAAATATCTTCATATCATCACGATATGATTCCACTGAAAGACGATAAATGATAATATTGAATTACCGCCCAGCCCTACACAGGAAGTGATGCATTTTACGTTTCCGGTTTGTTTGGAATCAACAGAAGAAGAAAAACTGGGTAGTTAGCATGAGCAGCAATAGCCGCCATGTCTGAACAGAGAAAGAAAAGAGAAACTCAGACTGCATCAACAGAAAATCCAACGAAAAAGACGTCACAGTCCCGCCTACACTGTTTGATTGACAGGTGATCTGTGGGAAGTGCAGTGCAAAAACAGAAGACTTGATTCTGTTGCCGCTCTTCCAACATGGCGGCGTGTCCCTCGTAACCATTAGAAACTCACTCTGCAAACATTATATGACAGGACTCTATTATGGATCGGGCTTTAAGTGGATTATGCCAATAATATCCTCATATTAATGAATGTGCTGTGACTGTGTAGGCAGTCCCACCGAGTCTACAATGCAGGATGCACGAAAATAAACCGGGAGAGGGCTGCGCATTAATCATCTGCTCCCACTCTGATGTGAACTAATGACGTTGGCTTCTTAATCATAATTGAATTGGCTTGAATTCACAAGATTTCTGATGTGGCAATGTATCATGTTTTGGGAGCTTAGTTCCACTTGACAGGTTCATTCTCCCTTGTTTCCCCCCCATTCAGCTCATGAGAGGCTTTTCAAGTCTTCCCTGCTGGCCCTGTTTGCGATCATGGATTCAGTGAAGAACCACATTGTCTGATCTGCGGGCGGCACTCCAAGTCTCTCTGTGTCTGAGCGTGGCAGAGCTCGCACAAGAACATACCGGAATTATTACAGCGGCGACTAACCCTTGCGTGCAATAATTTGAATGTTTAATCCTTTGACTATTTAGTAATAGCATCGACTATAAACTCACGACTTTAAATTCTTGCAAATTATTGTCCACTCGATAAGGAATACATTTCAAAGTGTGCTTTATTCTTATTCTGCTCTGGGTAATAATGCTGTTAAGTGATAAGACATTTCTGCTGGAAGTATCCATTTATACAGAAGTAATAGAAATCCTGCAACCAATCAGAATCCAGTATTCGTCCTGTCTGTGGTATGAATGCGTATGCATTTTTTAAAGCTTTCAAACCACTTCAATCTCTCTTCTGGCGCAGGCATACATCATACTGTGATGTGCGTTATGACAGGCAGCGGAAAAGACCTGGATTTCCCGGATTTTGTAGCTTCACGTCGACGCCGGCTGTGAAAACCTCCATCTATCAACGGCAAATATCAATCAAGCTCCTCTCAAACAATATTCCTTATCAGCTGATGCATCCCACAACGTACAGCTGAGCGCAAAATCATCACAGCCTCAAACATCCCATTGACTCCGCCGCCATCCTATCTGACATGTTATCTGGCTCAGAGCGATTGGTTTCTTTTTCATCTCGACAGCCCGCGCCGCCGCAGCTATCTCTGCGTCGCTTTTAACACATGAGGAAATTCCCATTAGTGTCTATTTTTTTTTTCTCCCCCCTCCCTCTGCATGTATGTGCCAGTGCAATAAGTGGCTCTCAGCTGCGTCGCATGTGATTGATCAGCTGCTGGTGAAAAGCGAGCAAGTGTCATTTGCAGTCAGCTACCAGTTACCGAGACAGCTGTGTGTTCGGCGCTTGGCAGGGTGACGCCGAGGACATCAAGGCCTTGGAATCAGTCCACATGTGCCAAATGATTTTTTTCCACCTTTATTTATAACATGGTTCAGTCAACCCTCTCGGTCACACAATTACACACTTTGGCAGCTGGGAGCCACCCAGCAGAGGCTTTGAAGTTGCGTCACAAATCTCCCAGCAACCACATCTGGCTCCATCATGAAGGTCCATTGGAGAATTGGCGGTACACAAATAATGGCTAATTATACAACAGGTAGTTCCGACCAAGCAGTCTGATTGGTCAACTAGACATTTAGAACGTGATCAAATCAGCATGACAGCACACCTAGCTCATCACTAAAAATATTACTCCGCCATATTATTATATATATTTAAATATGACTCTGTTCAGCCTTGATGTTACCAGACGCTCTGGCATCCTCCATCAGCTGTGCCGGTGAGTCGGTGACACGGCGCTACTAGCTTAAAAATACATGTGAAGTTCGCGGACGTAGTAGCTAAATCTGTACATGGAAAAAAACATTTTTTTCAGCAGATATCTTAGTTACAACAAGATTGAGCTAGCAAGGCAGTTTTGTGTTTATATGTGTGGTATTTATTCAGTTTGGGAAATCCCGCGATCTCTAGAAAGCATTAGCTCAAGTTGGCTGACTGACTCAACAGGGACTAGAAATCGTCTCTTTGTTGCTAGGTCGTTACTAAGAGTCAGCCTACTTGTTGGAGTAGTAAACTAGGTTTCATTACATAGGAGTCTACTGACATGACTGACTTTCCAGTTATTAGTCAGACCCCATGTATTTCCAGGGAAACGGAGATAACGCTAGCAAAAAGTTTTTTATTTTGAGAGCGAATTGCCCCACAATATGAATACATCTTGTTTATATCTTTTATTTTGTTGGTAACTGTTGTATAATCGCAATATCAGTCGTGCCAATAATGACGGTAAAGCACACCCTCTCGTGTAATATTGCTTAAATATATAACATCCAGGGTAGAAAAACAGAGATGCCTGAAAAAGCTTGTTGTGGTGTGGCTGTAGATCCATTCAGTAACATTCTCAGTAAAAGTGAATAGTGTGATAAGGTGGATTTGTTTCCATATGTTGGTTACTGTGACACAGTAAACTGTCTTGAGTTGTATCTTGAGAAGAGTCAGCTCAGTTAACCTGAACAACTGGTTGGTCGGTTTGCACCAGAACCGGAACCAACTGAAGTGAACACACCGGCCGCAGCTCCACTCGCAGCTGGACCTGCAGTGATAGTTTCAGTGTTGAGTCTATTTTCTCCACACACAGGCAGGATGCTGGGATGCTGTTGCCTCGGCTTTTAGAGCACAGCGTAAGTACAGCCAATTTTCACAGGACATTTCACTTCTGTGTGGTGCAGCTTTACTCAAGGAAGGCTATGGACCAAGAAATATGCTTCTGTTGTGAAAACCCCTGTGACTCGTGCACATAAATCCCACTATGCATCAATTGTTGTTATACTGTAACTTTTATTTGTGTGCTTTTATTGTTTTTATATGTACTTTTATTGTTTTTATTGTTCTTATATATGATTTGTTGTTGATACTATAACTTTGTGTGCTTTTATTGTTTTTATATGTACTGTAATCAGGGTGTCCTTGTAAAAGAGAGCTTGCTGTCAATGGCCCTCCCTGTTTAAATAAAGGTTATAATAATAATTCTGCTTCTAGTCTGAACCCAGCCTTAGCTAGCTAACTAGCCAGCAGGCTAACACACACACACAAAATTGTTGCCTGATATTCATCGTTCAACTGACTGTATCATGTAAGCTGGTAAAAATCAAACATCTTCAGTAATAGTCAAGACTAGTCTGTACATCTGTCCTGTTTGACCTGAGTCTGTGTACACAACCTGTAGCCTACATACTGTATCATCTGGGCATGAGCCGGTACATATTTCTGGACACATTTCTGCCCATATGTTTCTCCATCTGTCTCCATCAATCTGATCATGTGGACAGCCAACAATGCGTTTGCCCAACCTGCACGTATGCTGTTGCACTGGGCTAAAAAATTGAAGCAAACAAGACTTCATACTATCTAATAGGACCTTTGTATAAGAATGATGAGGATGTAGGATCTATATTATATTCTTTAGAGCTGCAACGATCCGGTTTCCTCTCAGGGATCACTGAAGTTAATCTTTACCTTTTGACTCGTTTTGATGCTCCATCCGGCCCATTATTTACCAGCGATAACAACACTAACAACAGACACACAGGAAGTATGGGCGGCGCGACCTTTCACACTCGGTTTAGAGGCTTCGCCATAGTAATGATGGTGACAGCGCCTGTAGGCAGACAAAAAGCCAAACAGAGATGTGGAGGTCTTCAAAGCCGAGGGTAAACATGTCACAAATGGGTTGTGAGCCCAGTGGGAAACCCAGGCTGAGCAGCTGATTGCTTTCATTATTCCCTCTCAAATCAAAATGTCAACCAGCATGAAGAAAGTGGCCCCACTGTGTTCGATGATAATTAGAGTATCCGTTTTCTTGTTTCATATAAAGCGAGCCCTCCGGAATCAAAAAGATTGACCCAAGCAAGCTACAAAAGGAAAAAATCCAGCAGTTTTCTCTTTGTGGCAAACTTCCTCCATTGGACCTCGATCTTACATTATCCATTGGCCGTTTCCAACTGCTTTGTTGTTATAATTTGAGGCAAAGTCACTATACGGGTTCCTTGTTTTGTTTTTTTATTTGGTCTCCATCTTTGGTGCTAAGTGCTCATTGCTGTGGTGTTTCTGCACTACACTTCCCAGAGATCACCTGTCAGCAGAGGCTTTTACTTTAAGGAAGCAAGACTGGACAACCTTCTTAAACTGATTATTAAATCAGACATCTGAATCAAATACTGAACCCTCGTTCTTGCCTACAGGCTTAATGTTGTCAGATAAGTTACCAGTATTGACTTGAATCAATAGGAGACTGGTGTTGTACTGGGCAGCTCCCTGTGAATGTGTTTAATTGCAAGAATATAAAACAGGGAATTGTTGAAAAAGAGTATGCATGCTCAGCAAACCTTCTCCAGATAAATAAAGGCTGGGAAAAAAATAATAACTGTTTGTAATAATTTTAATGCAGAGCAGCATGAAAGAAACAAATGTGTTTAATGTGCGCTTCATCCATTTATTCCCCACTGGTTCAGAGGAGCTGCTCAGTGGCAAACTGTACAAAACTGCTGTGATACTGGGAAGCTCACAAGTATGAGTATGAGTGTGTGTGTGTGTGTGTGTGTGTGTGTGTGTGTGTGTGTGTGTGTGTAACCCTCCTACCTATAAATTCTTCCCCCAGGCTGTTGCTGTAAATAAGGAGCCTGTCTAAAAGGGGCATTAAATGATCTATTACCTCTGTGGGACCAGTTGGATTTGCAACAAAAGAGAGCGGTAGAGTCTCCTCCTCCACCACTAAGCTAGCTAATTAGAGCAGAGAATAGGTAATATATCACTATACAAAATACCAGAATAACAATACTGCTTCGTCATTCGCTTTTTTGGTCTGAGAGCGAGGGTTTTTAGCCTTTGTTTCTTAAAATGTGAGTAGGTTGGGGCGGATTGGGAGTGTCTTGAAACTCCACACTGTCAGAAAACAAGGCACAGAGTTCTACTTTTTGTCACTGTAGCTGTACGTTGGTACTTTCTAGTTTTTGTTCTAAAACGGGCCAGAAAGTGAGTTTTGAGAGACAGAAATCTCAGCATAAAACATTCAGTCATTACAGTATTGATCAACAGCCCTATCAATCCATGGCAGATACTGTATATTATAGTCATTTTTTGCTTTGGGGCTGAAAAAGCACTAAAAAGCCTTGTTCTCAAGCCAAAAAAAAAGCAAATGACAAAGTTTAGTAATTTCCAATATTCTAGTATTTTGCATGGTGATATATGACTTTTTCACTAGATGTTTCTGTTGGATCTCTGCTCTGATTGAGTTGCTTATTCATATCTATTGTGAGGAGGCGATAAGTTCTGTTGTTCAAATCAATTTTAAAAATCAATCTATCAATTCCTGCTGGGCGTCAAAAGAGGTCGATAAAGGTAATAGGTTACTTAATGCCCCTTTAAGTAAGGGTTAAGGGGGGGAAGTCAATTTTGGAGGCATTCATTTGTTCTCTGTGATGTCTAGTTGTGAAATATCAGTATCACTGATATTTCCCCAAATAAAGCTGATGAATTCTCTCAAGCATCCATGTCTATTTCCAGACTGAGTCAGTATCCTCCAAGGAACCCATAACATTTACATAACCATTGTAGTATGAAATTTGCCTGAGCCATTGTGGAGAATTACATTTTGTTTTAGAGCCTTATAGAGCTACTCTTCTCTTCATCTTTAATTTTATTTTTATTTGCATCCTTTTATTACCTTATTTAAACTTTTTTCCCCGAGTGTGTAATGGCCCACTTTCCCCTTCGGGACCAATTTGTCTGGCTTTCCTCCTGCGGTATCCAAACTACCAGCACGGCTCAAACGAGGTCTTCTCTGTTGGAGAAACCAGACGAATATCTACGGCCTCGGTGTGAGAGCGCAGGGCAGCGTCTGTTGCGGCCTGAATAAAGATCAGTGTTCTCTGCATGGGCAAAGCCAACGGAAAGAGAACCAACTGGCATTAGTGTAGCTTCCTGAGCAGGGAGCTACGCCGGGTCAGACACATAATTTTGCAGCACAGCGTGAATGGAGGAGATGAATCACAGCTATGAAATCTTAAAGCAGGTCGTATTCTTCTACCTCAATAATCTTTCCAGAATAGCATGAGGATTTTTAGGGTTGTTTTTTTTTTTTTTGGCTGGTATCAATTTTTTTCCCCTTTCTCAGATGTGTTGTCACAGAGAAATAGGAAGCAGGAATCATCTTGAGATATTTTCCTGTATATGCTGTCTCCCTCTGCTATATTTTAGTCTTGGAGTATACTATATTACAGATGCATTCCTTTTTGTTTTGCTCATGCGGTGCTTTCTGTCCCTCGGCGATAACTCACCTGGCCTTTGAAATGATCTGTGCTCTCTTCCTGTTTGCTGTACAGCTCTACTGAATGGCCTTGTTTTTGTTTTTTTTGTTTTTTTGCAGTGAGATAATTTCCTTTTAGGACTGAGTCTACTAAATGGCTCTGAAGTTTATCTTATAAAAGCAGTGCCTCATTCATCAAACCTTCGCTGGTTTCATTGTGACAAAGAATAGCCATAATTCATAGTGAGTGCTCCCTTCAAATTTTAAACAAATGCAATTTTCCAGCCTGACATAGATGCAGGTGCACTGATAAAAGTCTGGTTGGTATTTTGCGAGGGAACAATCAGGCTGTGTGCTCCTTTGGCAGAGACTTCACACACATTTGGCAGCCACACTCGCACAGAAACATAATGACTTGTTGTTGTCCAAGAGCATCCACTTCGATTTCTCCCCTCCGCTCCAGCTGTAGACAGTAGAACCAAATTTGTCCAAATGAGAGGCTATTAACATGTGTCACAGCCAATTATGTTCAGCGTCCTCGTCTCTAATTATGTTCTGCCCAGCAACACAATGCTAGGAAATGTTTCCCTTCATTTTTCAGCCCACCCAGCTTTTGAATCACAGGCCTTTTTTTTTCACAGCTGCACTCAGGGCTTGGCTTCTGACAAAACACTGGAGGAGAACAATGGAGACTGTAAGGCCGCGGCCACACTGATCCGTCAGAAAACGGACAGAATTACTAAGATTACTAAGATAGATTTCTGTCAGTTGGGCTGCTTTGGAACGTCAACGCTATTTAAAAAAAAAAAAAACGCCTCTGATTTGCGGTGACGAATCCGTCCGTCCAGAAAAAGTTAAACTGGGTTGAACTGAAATGTGACGGAGACAGAAGCGTCATCAGCGCTGCCCGGACAACGGACAGCTCTCACTGAAAATGAACTGAAATGAACGGAGACGGACAGACACAACGGATCAGTGTGGCCGCAGCCTCAGTCTGAGGGAGGATGTACAGCAGAAGATAGATGTTGGATAGATGCTGCACTTAATCAGAAAGGAGTTTGTCTTGGTGACTGTGAGATGGAGCTAAATTAACGATTCAAAGCTGCACTAGGCCATTTTTTATCCACAGGTCCTATATATGCTGAACAATAAATAGGACACTGAACTCATTTTCCACTCTTTTCTTAACAACTACCAACATACACATATGTTTAATACTACCTCTGCACTATAAATATTGGAATATGCTGTTTACTGTTCATGCACTCACACTTTATCACTATTTGCATATCGCTACTGTTGCACCTTACCATTATTCTATTCTTATATTATTATATATTCTTATTCTTATACTATTCTTATTCTTATCCTACTATAAAATGAGGAAAACTCTGTCCTTCTGTCTGTCTGTCTGCATCCATTTTGCTCCTCAATGAGTTGGCCAATCAATCTGAAACTGCTCATGGGCATTGAGCATTGGCATAGGCAGGGACTGACGAAGCTGATTTTTCCATTTTCCCTAATTTACACTGTTTATGCACATTTTTGGCAAGTCTGCACGTAGTTGTGGCACACGCATCCCGGATATGAACTAGTATTATTGTGTTGTTAAAGTTCTTAATACTGGAGCTGACTGTGTATAGTGAAATATGGTATATTTTGTCAGATATTGTTAATTGTGTATACTTGGAACTGACTGTATATAGCGTAATATTGTAAATATTTTGTTTGATACTGTGAGAAGTAGCATGTAAGATTTCCAGTGTACTGGTTGCAAATGACAGTAAAGAACCCTGAATCCTGAATCCATGTTGGTGGCCCCGAATGGCAGCGAGAGGAAACTGTTTGAAACATTTAAACTTCAATACCCATAAATCATGCAGTGTGACATCAGTAAACTTCACCACCCGGCCGGTCTGTGATGCTTTATACCGAAGGAAACCAAAGAGACGAGAGAGGAAAAGATTTAACGTTGGTGAGTCCAGCTTTCTCTGGACGGAGCTACTCACTGCTGTGTAGGAGACAGAATCGTCAGTGTTAAAAAACAACACTATACCAGTGTTTGTAGAAGTCCACACCCATCAAAGTTGATTGAACACTTTAGATCGTATTGAAGAGCCGCCCCAGAGCCACATCAGCTCTATGAGAGAACAAACAACTCTCCAAGCAGCACTTGTCAACTCCAAATAACTGTCATTGAAAAATCATCACTAGAAAATTTGCTGTGTAGCGAATGATGCCAAGGTGCCAAATCGTGGCTGTAATGAGCCTAAAAGCAAATTTCACAGTGTTCATAGGTGTTGTGATTTTAGTGACATTTGGAGTGGACAAGTGTTGATTGGAGAGTTGTTTCTCCACTCATAAAGCTGATATGGCTCTGGGGCGGCTGTTCGAAATGATCAAAAGTGTTAAATTAACTCTGATGGGTGTGGACTGATATAAAAACTGGCTCAGTGTTGATTTGATGATTTTATCGTGTCATTATCAGACAGCGGAGAAGTACTGTGTAGCAGTGGTGCTGCATGTCCTGCTGCTGTTTGTACGAGCCTGTCCTCCCCCAAAAAACGACTCCATAGGTCGTTTGTACAAGCAACTTATTACGACCTATAGTTACGCTTTAAAGTTAAGCGACCTCTAGCGTGCTACGTTGGTCTGCGTCCATGTCACATGACGTCATGTCAAGTTTCTCTCTCAACATTGAAATAGCACGGTGGAAAGTCAGGGTGTTGTGGTCAGGGATGGCAGATGGGCGTATATGTTTGCCTTCGATGTCGGCGACCGGGGTTTGATTCCCAGCGTTTCCAAAGGACATAAAACCGTGAGTCACATTTTAATTTTTTTTTATTTAACCATGACCAAACCATTTTCCTAACCTTAACCAAGTTGTTTTAGTTGCCTAACCATAACCATAACCCAAGTTGTTTTATTTGCCTAAACTTTACCATAACCTTAACCCTAACCTTAACCAAGTTGTTTTTGTTGCCTAACTGTTACGGCCTATGCCAGATCCTGGCCATGGTTTGGGGTGTGTTGCTGTCTGTCTCTCTCTCTGTTTCAGACCCACCCCCTTTTGACTCAGTGATTGGTCGTGAAGTGGCCTCACCTGGAGCTTGTTGGCAATCAGGACCAGTATAAAGGCCGGAGAGAAGCTCCAGTCACAGCCACTTGGCCACTCGACAGCCATCCCCCCTGTTTATGTGTGTGCATGCTGTAGCTGTAGCTGTTTACTGTTTTGCTGTTTCTTTGCTGGCTCAGATCATGGAAGCTCTGTAAGGGGTGTGCTGCCATTTGTTTTACTCTATTTCTTTCCTGTTTTTGGTCAGTCAGGGAGCTTAGAATTGTACTTTTTGTTTGACTCAGTTTAGCCATTTTTGTTTCTAGGCATTTTGGGAATTTTGTTTATTGTTTTGGCCTTGGCCACCCTGAAGCTTACAAAAGCTTCCCTGACCCACTGAACGAGCCAATGGTAAAATAAATTATCTTTTTGTTCACTTTATCACTGTATTGCTCCCTTTTCTCTTGGACTTAGTTTATGTTACCCCCTTAGCACCCTAGACGGCATTTAGGGGTCGTAACACTAACCATAACCCAAGTTGTTTTATTTGCCTAAACTTTACCATAACCTTAACCCTAACCAAACTTGTTTTACATGCCTAAATTTAACCATTAACCAATCTTGGGGACGTAATTCAATTTGTGGCGGAGGAACATTTTCAAATTCGTTGAGGTCATGTTCATTTCACGTATTTTTGTGAGATCACGTTGGAAACGCTCCTGTGGGTCGTATTAGAGGGTAGGAGCAAACAACCTATGTGGTCATATGGGTTGGAGGACTTGTTGGTTTGTACACATTCATCTGACTGCTTTACCATCTGTTTTACATTTCTCCATAAAAATCATTTCCATTATGCCTGGGTTAAGTATCTATTCAAAGTCTCTGAAAGGCTGCTGGTGAGTGGATGACGTTATAGTCGCCCTGCAATTAGCGGTTTGATCTGTGTCAAAGTTCGCTGACAGGATAGCGGTTCTAGCGAGGGTAAAACAGAAGGCGATGTTTGCTCATTCAACCAGAGTACAAATTAGAGTTACAGTATGCCTCTGAGCACACCGCCTGCCGGGATAAAGCCTTGATTAAAAGTCTTGCTGCTACATTAACCTTCATCTTAGTGGATATTCTACCTCACTGATCTTATATGTAGAGATATGTGTGTGCAGTCTACTGTCTTGCACTTTACCTTTGCACTATATATGAGGTGCTGTTGTGTTCGTGCTGCATGTGTTAGTACTATGAAACTCACAAAGTAAGGTTTTGATTTAAAATACACCCGTCTTATAGATCAGGACATGACAGAAAAGAGCGCCTGATCCCTTGAGACGCTGTAGATTCACCTTATTTGTCCAAATAAAATTCTGGTGTCAGGTATGGTCACACATTTCTACTTTATTTACTTTTTCTTTCTTTCTTTTTTTCATTTCTGTTTTTATACCATGCAATCGAAGCCGCTCAAACCCCAGCCGCCCATCAGAAAAATGAAAAACAAACAGCTTACAAAAAAGAAAACATACTGGGGAAAAAAAGAAAAGAAAGCTGAGCATGTCATTACAGGTCACTAATTTGTCCATTAGGCGAGCTCACCCAACCACCCACACACACAAACCAACCCACAAACCCAAACGTGTGTATTTCCAATCATACAGACAGACAGACAGACAGACAGACAGACACAAGACTATAATGTGTACTTGGTGCTGGTAATAAAATGTGAAATAGAGCTTTAAGGAAAGGTTATTTTTCCATCCATAGGAAGTGACAAATAAAAACTTGAGTGAAAAGCAGGGTAGAGCTGATGATAAAAAAAAAAAACACTTCAGGCTTTAAGCAACTAGGACATTGGTGAGTCATTAATTGTGTTATGTAAGTTTGTCACGGCACAGCCAAGAGCTTTGCTCACTTGACCCACACTGACCGGCTCCCAGTGGGAAAACCATTAGTGTCATGACTGACATGGCATGACTTTAGGCCCAGAGATGGTGTCATGGTTACAGCTACAATATGGAGCCCCAAAGCCATGCTAGATGGCTTTGATTTTTGCATGCCATTACTAGCTTCCCATAGACTTATATACAAAAACCCCTACCAGGTATTTCATTTTGTGGTCTGCTCCTTGGTGGCTCAAACTTTCATTAAGGCTCCTTGGCCTTAGTATTATGTCCACGCCACCATAAAAGTTCCAATAAAGTCTTCCATTTTCACAAAATGCAGCTTTTGGGAGCTAAAGCTAATGCTACCACGCTGATGACGTCCAACTCCGTTCAGGTATCCCTAAAGGTTCCTCGGCAATATACCAAAAGTCCCGCTCTCCTTCCCCTCAGTCAGTCAAGTTCCTGCCCCAATACTTGTCACTCATCTTGATGAGCTGGCATCTAGCCTCAGGATGAGGGAACTGGCAGTTTAAAGGCTCCACAGGTGATGAAGCAGACAAATCTGCATTAAAAAACATCAATCTTCAACTTCAACTTCAACTTTATTGTCCCCGAGGAGAAATCTGTCTTGCAGCCAGGTAAAAACATAGAACACACAGAGACATAGGCACACGGACTCAGGTACAAAAAACAAGATAAAATACATGAATACTTCAAGTGACAACAGGAAACCTAGAGTATGTTTAGTCATTGCTAAAACCATCATCAGCCCCCAGTAGTTAAATGGGAAACTAATCATCAGCTGGGGCATCATGAGCATTTAACAGTTTGGTGGCCTGAGAAATAAAATAATTATTCAACCTGTGGCCTTTGGTAGTCTAAATCTCCGTCCAGAGGGTAGGAGCTCAAATTCTCCATACAGAGGATGAAGAGGACACTGTAAAATATCTCGAGCCTTAGAAGTTGCTGATGTTCACCGTGTTTTTGAGCGTTTATCTTCAATGTTCTTTCTTTTCTTACTGCTTTCCTCCATTGTTGCTGTTCTTCCATGCTCTGTGGCCACTAGCCTCACCTTGATAGCCACAACCCAGATCACCGCTGGCCACGCCCATACGACCCTACCAATGCAAACTGTTTACACCCCAAAAAACACAGGCAAACAGGGGGATGTAGGCATGAACACACAGGGTCACAGAAAGGCAGAGTGATATGTATGTTATTGTTAGTTTAATGTGGAAAAAAGCTACTTTAACTTTAGCACTGCCTCTTTAACCTTCTCTCCTCTATCTTCCATATTTCATAGCCCTCTCAGACCTCCCACTGTCAACAACAAGTGCAAATCTGCACAGCAGCTCGTGGCTTTGATGTGTAATCGATGTTGTTGCAGCGTAGCAAGACAGTGATCCATGACGGCAGCCATAGAGAACAGTGTAGCAAGATAGTGATCCGCCACCCCATGACCTTATCCAGCCAGGATCAGTAGCGATTAGAGCGCAGGCTTTTCATGCAGCGTGCTAAAAAAAAAAAATGACTGAGGAGAGTGGATTGCCCACGCCCCTTAAAAAATAAAGAGTTCTCAGTTTTAAAGGGGCCATATTATAGGAATTTGAATGCTTGTGCTTTGATCAGGGCAGTTCAAAGTGAAGACGTGGTCAAAATTTGCATTGCAGTAGTTTAAGAAGCCAGATATACAGTTAATTACATTCCCATTCAGCTTAAACACCAATCAAACTTCCAAAATTTGCTGCATTTGAATTGTGGGTGATGCTACAGTCTGCCGTTCAGGGCCTGGTGTTGTTGCTGCTCTGTGTTTCTGTGCTTCATATGTTCACATCATGTTTCAGGTGTTAAATATGACTTGGGAACTCGGGGTTTGGTGAAGGAACCTGATTTCTCTGACTTCCTAAACTCAGCAAGGAAATACCTGTAGTCAAGTAAAAGTAACATGTTAATTTCAAGTAAACTGTCCAAATACTGTCCAAATATAAGTCATTTTGTCATCACAACTCTGAAAGTTTTTGTCATTTGTGTTTGGTTTGCTGTAAAATATAAACTCAAACGTACAGTTTCAGACATCAGACATTAAAGCATGTCTGTTAAATATGAAACAACTGATCAGGAGCAACCAGAAAGTCTTCAGAAAACTGCAGAAAATCATGCCGTTTGACAGCTTCAAACAAGTCGTGAGAACACTTCCAAGTCGCTGCTTTGAGCTGTCAAGTCGTTATGACGGTTATTCCCGTATGACGTGAATGCAGCTCCTAACTATTTGAAACTATTTGAACCAGCAGTGTGGAAAGCGGGGGCAGAGTGGAGCTTTGGTCTGGAGGCGGAGAGCGGCAACGAGCAGCCGAAATCCTGTCAGCCCTCTCCTACATAAACCTTAGTTTGTCAGTAGGGGAGAACAGTAGAGATACTGTGTATGACTTCAGCTGTATTTTCACAGTACTAGTGTTTAGGGCTGGGTTTAAAAAATAGTTTTTCTGATTCAAATCGATCTTCATTTGAATGATCCGATATTGATTCATAAAATCCAGAGATCGATCTTTTAATATATGCCCAATATATGCCTGTAGAGTTGCACAACTTGCACTATATTGTGTTGACTGCTGTAGTGTGTGTGGTCATGTTAAATAAAAAGTACATTAATGTAACTGCTTTGGGGTCAATTTTTAATGTAAACATTCATATCTTTAATAATGCACCAGGTTAGAGGGTTCCTTGTACAATTTAGAGCATTAGTTCTCTGAGAATCTCTTTCATATCCAAGCAAAATTGATATTGTAACTGAAATATCCCTAACCGAATCGATATTGAATCGAATCAAATCAGAAATCGAATCGAAACGGGACCTTGTGAATCGGAATCCAATCGATTCGGGAAATCAGTGGCAATACCCAGCCCTACTAGTGTTATGTGGGGACCTCATGTATTTAATGAATTAAGCCTCAACCTCTCTCTGCATTTCTTGAAACATTTCTACACAGAATAATAAAACGCCCTAATAATGAAGTTTGTGCCAAAATGCTTTAAAAATCTTCCTCTATTAATTCCACTAGTGTCTCCATTTTTTTTACGACAGGACAAAGATAGAAATAAAAAAAAATTGTGCACTAAAAACAAATTACACCTGAAATTAGAGAGTTTGATTCACACAATTAATATTATCAAGGGAACCTTTGTCTTCACTTAAACACGGTAGGTCATTTGCACTGGATTCTTCATTTTTCACAATTCGCACAACATTAAAACCACCAATGATACAATTATTCCAAATCACTGGATGTCCCCATGTAGTATTGTAGTAGCGCAAATAGAGCTTTTGTTTTTGTGTGTTTCATGTAAATTGGTAGAACTTCCAACAAGGGGAAATGGAAGTGTGAAGCTGTTAGTTAACCTGTCAAGTGTGTTCCCTGTGTCCAAGAGCTTTGAAGAGTGTTATAATCATGAGGCATAATATGCAAAATCACCAACAAGGGATCTAAGCAGTCAGAAAGATAAAGCACAAAATATGGCTACTTGCAAACTTTAAGCAACATGTTTTGAGAGTGGATACACTCTTACTCAGGCAGCAATGCCTGTTTTATCTTTGTGATGTCTGTGCTTAGGGTTGAATAATTAAATAGTTTCCTTTTTGCATTAGCAGTGGTTCCCCTTTCAAGCATTTTGCATTACTGGGAACCCTTTGCCCCTCTCTACTCCCTCCACAGTAACTGTACAAGCTCCAAAACTGGCCCTCAGAACATCACATCGGTGTCTCTGTTCAGTTCATAGCTTCCTCAGAGAAAACTGAAGTTCACAACCATCTGGACCTCTGGATCGTCTCAGCTTCATTAGAGAAAAAAAAAAAAAAAACTCACTCATGATAGTCACGTGACTCCTCGGTATACTCTGGCTAATTTCTCCAACTGCGTCTTCAGAAAGTTTTTCGAGCCTCGCCCGCTCTTACATTTAGCACATATTTCTTCGGTTTCCTGTGAAAACTTGCAGCTCTCCAGCATGAAAACCCTGGGAAGTGTGTGGAAGCGTATCCCCGCCGACGCAGCTGCTCCAAATAGCTCGCGTTGGATTCCCGAAGGCTCCCCTGCCATCTGCAACTCGACACCCACCAGCAGCCAATACACTCGCTAACGGGGGTGGGGGTTAATTAATGGAGCCCTCGCTTGGAAATAATGAGCATATGCATTAATCATCTCATCTATATTTAATATATTTATACGTTTTTTTTTTTTCTTCTTCTGCCGAGAACTACACTCAAGAGAAGTAAATCCTGAATAGGTGTGAATATCCGTCTTACCTTCTCGCCGTGTGTCGATAAAGCGGAAAAAATGACCATACACACAGATGTGATTCACCCTGGTACCGGTGTGTTTAGCCAAGTTGGCAGCCGGTCGGCCCTGTGCCTCCCGTCCTGTCGCCCCGTCCAGCATCTCTGCCTCAGATTTTTTTTTTTGGATGACCTGATTCGGAGACAGATGGATCGGACCAGGAGCCCTTGTTGCGTCCCTTGAGTCGGGACAACCTGCCAAATCCACTGTAAAGTTCCCCTGAACTTGATTACAGGGCTTATTGCAGGGTACTTCATCAACACACAAGCTGCTGACTCATTCCTAAAGCCATATTGTCTGTTTCTGCTGCTTCTCAGGTAATGATTCTTGTTGTTTGCTTTAATTTAGTCTCCATCTGTGGGCCGTTTTCCAGAAAGTAAAACTAATCAAATCAAATTTGATGTAAAAATACAAGAAAATGAAACAAGATCTTTTGGCATTTTTTGTTAAATGGGTGTAGGCCATGATATGGAGAACTGGTCAACAATTTGAAATATAAATAGTATATTTTCATTTCATTGTTACTTTAAAGTGGTAATATGTAAAACCTTCTTCCCAGAGATCACCTGTCAATCAAACAGTGTGGGCGGAGCTTGGATTTTCTGTTGATGCAGTTTGAGTTTCTCTTTTCTCTGTCTGTTCAGCCATGGTGGCTATCGCTGCTCATGCTAACTACCCAGCTCTTCTTCTTCTTCTGTTTATTCCAAACAAAACCCGGAAATGTAAAACACATCACTTCACAGACAATGGAAAATATTTCACGAACAAAATATACTGTAGGTTGACTCACTATTGTGTTACATCAATAGGCAATTAGATAATAGCAAAATGGGCATTTATTTATATGAAAATTCAGTAGATCATGAAGGAGGAATGTTCACTCAGATGAGGGTTTCCCACTGGGAATAACAGAATGGCAGTAATATGATTAATTACTGTAATCGCAATAACAGTTAAAGAAAAAACACAGCAAATGATATTATAGATCCTTCTGAAAAACTAGATTTAAAATAGAGAAGACATTACATTACTTGTTGAATTACTTCATTCATAGGGGAAAAAATGTGTTTTGATCGTGAGCTCATCGTTATACAAAAGTCATTTACATATATTGAAATAATGGTTGGTAATGTCTGATGATGATGATAAGCCTATTCATATCACATGATGATACTGTATCTCCATTTATGCTATCCATCTAGATGTGTAGAATAATCCCTGCTGGACCCTTTCTCTCTGTCTCTATCTCATCTCTCTCACAATGTAGACATGACGGAAATCTTACTGTTGCCTTTAAAGATAACTTTACTTTAATTTGGGATAAATACATGTGGTTAAATGACCGGAGATATGTGTGGAATACTACAGAGAGCATAGAGAGCATCCTTCATCCTTTGGACGACTTGGCTCAGTTCCCAACTTGTCAACAGGCTCACAGGAGAGTTACAGCATCTTCTAACTGTGTTGACAAAAGTGAGTTGCTGCTCTTTTCTCATTCTAGTGAGTTACAGGAGATGTGATGGTAGCTTACAGATGTTAGATTTATAGGGGGGTTCAGAAGTTCAGTATCTCAAAACACTGGAACGAATGCCAAGATGCCACCACAGTCTTCTGTTGTTTGGCGTCTCATCACGCAGAGCTGAACGGGCGACTTGTTGATTACAGATTCGACTCGTGCAGGTGCGTTACGTGACGCGGCCACAGGCCACGTCTGCTTCTCACAAACCTCAGAAGCCTATATTTTCCCTGTCACACAGTATATTATTTCTCTGCAGCTTGCGGCAACAGATGAGCCGGTTCAGTGAGCGTGAATATGAGGATCGGTGCGATGCGTGACTGCCGGGCACGGTCGCCTCCCACGGCGGCGCATGTTACGTGACGCAAAACATAATTGCACATGCACCTCGGCTACCTTTTGTGCTCTTCGTCCTATACGATAATTGCTGCCTTGCCATAGATGCAAGTTGTCAGCGTACAATAATTACTATCTCTGTATCTCTTTGCAACACCAATTATAAAGCATATTGCTGCAGTGAAATGCTACACGCTATAGAATTTGTAAACATAATGGATTTCATTTCATGAATCTAAACCGCCGGCTTTGCAGAAGTTTTTCAGACGACACGGAACAAACTTTAATAAACACCGGGACTAACAACAAAGACAACAACAACCTCTTTTCATTTCAGACCAAAATGAAGAAATGCACGTTTCTAAGAAGATTATGACCAGAAAGGGAACGATGTCTGAGCTCCTAAGCGTCCTCGCGTTTCATCTACCTGCTAATCCAACACATTTTAATTGAAATCTCACGCAGCTCATGACAAAGTTGGTGGAAAAAGTGCGACTGACAAGATAGAAGTGATAAAAAAACAATTGGAGGTATGATAAAACTGTTAATTTGGTGCTTGGTGTCTAATTCAGTGACTGAAATAGCACAAATGTGTGATGGTGTTTGTTTATTGTACCAGTTTTACTCTGTTCTGGCTGTGTGTGTGTACAGGTAGAGACACAGTCAAAGAAAATCTACTATTTCAGAATATAACCAGCTTGAAGATTCTAGTGTGTATGGAACTGAATATGAAGAGTTTTGTTCCAAAATAGATACTTAAAGTTGGCCACATTAGTCCTTAGTTGACAAAATGACAACAGACCTGTTCATCTACATATTTAGAGATAGTGAATGATGAAGGTAATGATATTTATCCAAAATGTAAACATTATAGACTACCAGTCAAACATTTGGACACACATTTTTCTTTTATTTTTACTATTTTCCACATTTTAGAAATAATAATAAAGACATCAAAACTATGAAATACCACAAATGGAATAATGCAGTGACCAAAACAGTGATAAACAAATCAAAACTATCTTATATTTTAGATTCTTTAAAGTAGCCGCCCTTTGCCTTGATGGAAAGGCAAAGGCTTTGGAAAGAAATTCATACATATTTTCAACTTGACTATTTATATTTGTTTAAGAAACTAATTTCAAGCATTTAAGCCTTTAGATCAAAATGGCTTTAAGATAATGGAAAACATACATTCAATCAGGTGTGTCCAAACTTTTGACTGGTAGTGTAGATTTAGAGATATTGAATGATGATGATTCAGGTAATGATATTTATCCAAAAAGGTATACAGCATACAGCGCTTTGGAGATAAACTTTTGATATTGGCTCCAACAGTAACTCTGTAGAGGGAGCAGGTGTTGCAATCATTGCAATTAAGTAATTTCACATGATGAATTTACAAAAAAAACCCACCTAAAATCCTCCCACGCTGCAAAACATGATGAGATTTTGTCACCACAAGATAACTTATAACGAGCCCACATATTATGAATAAATAGCAATAGATTCCCTAGGGTCTTTCAATTTTACCAGCAACACCTAATGGTTTGATATGAATTTTTAATGCGGGGAAATACTCGCAGTGTAGGCCGGCGCTTGTTATGTTTCCCGTCAAAGAGGGAAAAAAAAAAAAAAAAAACATTAAGAGGATTTTAGAGGGATTATATTCAGTATATTCGGTGACACCAGTCTTTTACGTATTATCATAGATGAGGGAGGAAATACATCACATTTGGTCGTAATTGCCTCGGAAGTCAATGCGCCACATGCAAACCCCTATCTTAGGAAAACACCATTAATTTACTGCGCTCACTCCCCAAGGATTTCCTGGTGGGAAGCTGACTGCAGACAAATGAGACGCGCTGAAGCGATCGCGACTCGCCGGAGCACCGCCGCTCTCCTCCTCGTTGCCGTGTTTCATGTATGTTACCTACACACACCGCAGGAGCGTATTGATCTGGAGAAGGTTTTCAGCGCTGCCCTGGTATGTTTCCATGCAGTTCCACATGCTCACATCTCACACATTCCCAGTAAAGGTATGAGATGAGGGGTTAAATGCCTGGCTGTGACTCCTTCACTTTCCCCAGTTCTGGTCTTTATTTAGTCCCAAAGGGCAACTGATTTGCAGGCAAAGCAGGGGCAAAAAGTACGCAATGACAAGTAACACACAGACATACAATACAATAGAAAATAAAAAAGTAAAATATGCAGTTTGTTTGTTTATTTAGATCCCCATTAGCTACTGTATTGTAACAATTGCTACTCTTCCTGGGGTCCCCATTAGTATTTTTAACAATACTTCAATAACAGAAAATACATCAATACACATCCATAACATTCATACTCACCATAAGACTCAATACATAACACAACCACTAAGACAAACAACAACAACAAACACCAACTCAATGCCTGTCTAATACATACGATAGCTCTATATAATAATTTCACCTCTTGAGTAATTGAGAAAAAGAAAACACTTAGCAACTCATCCACTAAACAAATGAGTGTTTGTATCTGTTTCCCATCTGGTCTACTGTAAGATTCGACCGATACGGGTTTTTGAAGACTAATACTGATGGTTTTCGACCAAAGTCGCAGATAGTCGCAGATTTGTGCTGATTTTCAGAATCTTTCAATTTTTCCATGCCAAAAAAATCCACGAATTCAGTGTTTCTACCAGATTTTTTCTCTTGTCAGTATGGAAAAGCTTCTGAAACAGCATTTAGACCATCGTGGGACACTAAAACTCTCCACTGAAACCCAGACTAATGAAATTCTTTCAGGATTAGTGGCACTTTATAGCAAGGTGACCCATCCCACCTGTTCAATGGTAAGGGAAACTTTGGGATATTTTGGCCTCAAAGGAAGAATTAATCTACAAAAACAGCATTGAGTAATTAAATGAGTAAATAAAATGTTCAAAGAAAATAAAATGTCATTGCAGGCTTTGCAGAATGTTTTGTAGTAAATCGTCTTCTCTGGTGTGTGGTGATATCCCATTGTTCACTTCTGCAACAAATTATATAGCAGTATACTTTTTTAACCTTCGTACAATAAAGAACTGCAAGTCGTAAAAGCCACATAATGTTTTCCACACACACACACACCCACACAGCCCAAAATGTGGCGATTCTGACATATAGCGCCATTCATCATCCTGCTCTCTCCAAGTATTACTCATCAAAGTAAAAGGAACAAGATGTATTCCTGTTCTATACCAACAGTCTGCAGAAAGAATAAGCACTTGAATTAAATACGCCTTGTTTTGGGGTTTTTTTTCCCATTAGTCAGTGGGTGGAAGTGAAAGAAAGCAGTATTAGAAGGAGTGTGTTCCTGTCTTCTGTCCAACTGATACCATAAATACCATAAATATCCCATATGGCCAGGACATACAGTATGACTATTTGACACTGACCGTGAGATTGGATGCCAGGCAGCACCGGTGGAACATTTGCCCACGGTGGGAAATTAAATAAATAAATAAAAGCAAGACTCCCAGAACTCCCAGAACTCCCCCTTTTCTGCATTAAAACTGCGGTGTATTTAAATGACGTGGAGAAAGATCCCCGGGGTCCCATCGTCCCGCAGCTTCATAATAATATCATTAAGATGTCAGCGGCTGAGGCTGAGGCGGCGGCGTAGCCCAAGTTGTTTCCAGCGTTTCTGTCCGAAATGTCTCCCCGCGATGCAGAACTCCTCGTACAAATTAGGAGGTTCTCAACTGCAAAGGAGGCCCAAAGGGACGAGGAAGTGTGTCTTATACTCTGGTGAACCACTTTTGGGTTTGACAGCAGTGCACCTGTGGGAGAGACACGGAAACAGCAGCGGGGCATTAATGATTTTCCCCAGGATGCTATAGTACAGTGCCCAGCTGATTTGTCACAGCATCGTGTTTTTTGTTTTTTTTTTAAACACAGACAGCGACTCAGAAAGTCAAAGGGAGATACAAAAGATGCAGAATGAAGTCGTTTAAGTCGAGATTTCTATAATCAAGGAGATTTCTACAATTCTCTGACTCACAAAATGGTTTCTGGTTTCAGCACATTACAGTACATTACATTATGTAATTTAGCCCAGTGATTCTCAACCTTTTTCATATCAAGGACCCCTAATTTATTCCACATTAGAGCCACGGACCCCCCAATTTGATTTGATTTTGTCTCTGACCCAAATCTGAGAATATTTTTACTGTTAGATATGATTTTGTCCAGAATTTCATGACTGTCTGTATTGCAGGTAGAGAGATAACAGTGAGACAATGATCAAAACAGTTAATTCTTCTACATTCTCTAATTGTGTTAACTAAAAATTGTGTTTAACACCTCATCATTTTGCTGGGGACCCCCTGGAACCCCCTCAAGGACCCCTGGTGGTCCCCGGACCCCACGTTGAGAACCACTGATTTAGCTGATGCTTTTGTCCAAAGCGTCTTACAATAAGTACATTTTGTCAACAAGTGTTTAACCCAGAACCCAAATTATGGGTTCCCATTAAAGTTAGGAGTCATTTTTATTATTTTTTGGCATTTTCGTCTGTATTAGATAGTAGAGAGGGACAGGAAAGACTGTGAGAGAGACTTGTAACAAAAGTCCCAAGATGGATTCGAAACCATGGCGTTGTGGTTACATGGTACATGCCAAAATATTTCCGTTTATGCAGATAAAATGATCTGTACTTTTGAAATACTGATTGATAAACTACAGTTAGCAACATCTTTCTAAAATGGGTATGCAGCATTTTGAGATGAATTCCCTCAATCACACTACACCTTTTTAGTTCAATTTTTTATGTTCATATTCAAATTAGGTCTCACTCTCTTTGCGCTATCTATTCATCGGATCATAATTCAGGTTTCCTGGAGCAAAAGCCTCCTGCGGCTGCAGCGTAAACAACAAGGAAGCTTCAGGGTTTCTGTTTTCCTGCATTCGTCTTCACATTTTAGTCAGCAGGTACGCAATCCTGACTATTGGGTTACTTCACCATGCAGAGAGGCAGCGCACACAATGCATTTGTTTTGCGTTTGCCATCTTGTAACACCCCAATCTCATCTCTCTTTGTTTGTGGGTGCATCTGTATGTGTGTGGATTCATATATGCTTATGTGAGTGTGTGTGCGCGTGTTAAGGCAGAACCAATGAAGTGTGTCCTCGCATTGTTCGCGCCACAGAGGTTGGCTGACCTCCTGCAAACTAATTAGGCTTTGCAAGAGCAGAGATAATGAGAGGTAAGCACGCCGCGGTCCGCCGCCATGTGAAACATACGTGACTCTCTCATTTACCGACGAATTAGCCGCCTAGCCGCCGTCTGACTCAACAACAACAACTGGGAAAGGTCAAAAGGAGCCGCAACGTGATTGAGATCCTCAGGTTCTTCTTCGCGGCTGGATTTCTCCTGCGATGCCCGGTAATCCCTTTACCTGTGGGGCCTAATTAGTCGTCAGCATGGATGAGAGAGGGCAGGGGGAGCGCGGCCCCTCGATGTCTTTATTTTCCGCCGTCAACCGCCTCCCCCGGAGCGGCGCGATAACATCGTCACCGCCGGCCGGTGCTCATTACAGCCGGGGTGCTGCTCCAGGACAAGAGCTGAGACAGGATCCACATCCTCCAGAGGAGAAGAAGAAAGAAAAGCCGTCATTTATTCATATCAGAAAGTCATTATCCTGCTCCACTCGCTGTCCTCGGCTCCAGACTGAAGTCCAAGAGGCCGAGGAGAGAGTGTTCTTGATCTGAGCAGGGGAGCAGACAGAAGCAGAAGCAGCAAAGACATTGTTCCTGCAGGGGCGAATGAAGAGTTTCATTCCCCAAATGACCTACTCTTCTTAGTTATGAGTCTCATTTTGATGGTGTTTTACTTCTGCAGTTCAACGTATTTGTGGGTGAGGCAGGATGTCGGGGCAAGACATAACGAAAAGTGCTTAAAAGTTAAAAAATGCTTTACTTTAATGTTGAGCTGTCACAAATTCCAGATTCTTCAACATTAAAGAGTAACTAAACCCAAAACCCAAATCTGTGGTGAAGCCTGATACCTAATGGTGAAAAGCAGGGTACTGAACTACCCATCAGCTATTGGCTGATCTTTGGTGCCAGGTGATGTCACCTTCTATAGAGTACAACAGGTGGTGACATCATCTGGCACCCAACGACCGGCCAATAGCACATAGTTGTTGTTTTACTTACCTAACTGTTAGCTAACCTTTTCATTTAATGTGAAAATTTGTGCTATTGTCACAAAATCCTTTCAAGGTGGAGGAACGAAATCTTCACATCCTTCATGTCCACAACATGAAATCTGCATTTCAGAGTTTGTGCTCGTTTCATGAAATTTGGTGACACTGTATTGAAATGCCATAAACAAGATATCTTCTATTTGGTGAACTTTTATCCTAAGTGCCTTACAGTACCGTGACAGGGAACATAGTGCCTTGCTCAACCCATTGATCTACATAGGAATTGTATCACATATTAAATGTGATAAGATTGTAATAATAGTTTGGGCAGTAAGCAACTGGTTACAATACTTTAGTAACACTTTCATAGGTTTCCGTAGGTTAACACAGGGTTAAAGCTGCAATAACTGATTTTTCTGACCACTAGAGGGCGACAGAAACACACAACACATTTGTAAATAACACACAGCAAAGCCACTGCCCTACGGAGGCCTACAAAGGGCAAATGGAACGATAAAGGCAAATAGCTAAGCTAACCGCACCTACCAGTTACCAGTCTTGTTTGTCCAGAACTTTGTCCCGCTGAAGGTTACATGTCCCATAATGACAAGTGAAGAAGAGGTGGGTAGATTAACAAGTTTACTCGCTCGCTTCATCGATTCTGCCATTACCAGAATTTTTTTGAGGAATGGGAGGGGGTGAGCACTAGTGATTCGCGGCTCGGCTCTGACGCCGTCCGAATCCGAATGTACGCATAAATCATCCACCCGCCACCCACCCGAACAAATTATTTTCTACGATTTATAGACCCGAACCCACATGGACATTTCACTCCACCTCTATATTGCCTTTTAAATAATGTCGAGCAGCGCAAGCTATCTATGTGTTTTCTTTATTGTGTGTTCGTTGTACTGATGTATGAGTGTTTTCTTTAACGATTTACTTTAAAGATTAGAGAGGCTGCTTTCAGTAATTAAACGTTTCCATGGTGAACTGTGCCTTTGCAATACAGTTTCATATTTATGCTGCGGTCTCGTTTCTCTCTTGTATAATAGAAATAATTGTTAGACGTGTCTACACAGCGTCTCTCACCATTATTTCTCATGTAAGCGTGATGATATGGTAACATTTTAGAGAATGTAATTCATATTTTCCTCATTAATGATGTATTATTTCACCCACCCGCAACCCACCCGCTATTTATCAGAATGTTAATTTTTATGACTCGATCCGCGGATTAACGGTGGTGCCCGTGGATATAACTATAAACAGCGAGGGAGGAGCCAATTTGACAACAAGCTTTAGAAAAGAGGTGAAAACAGCAACACAGCTGGCTCTCAAGGAAATCTCCACATAGCACACATTAGTTTCAGGATTGGTTATAAGGTCCGATGCTTATTGCAGGTTTAATGCCCAGGAATAAGTCCATTGTGAATTAAATTTGTTACCATTTTCCCTTTGGATTTAGTTGATGAACGAAAAGCAACAATACACAGACATCAAAGCGTACACAAGGTTTTCTAAATGACTTTGTGATCATTAGTCAGACTCTGCAGATGTTTCCCATTGAAAGGTGCAGAATTGTAACGGTGTTGAACATTATGAGGCTTTCTCAGAAGGGAATTTCTCTCTTTTGTCGTAAGATTAGACTCCATTCCACTGATTACTCAGAGCTCAGCACTGAACCTGCAGGTGAGAGTTTTGCCCGCATATCTTTGCATATTTAAGCCTGAATATTTAAATGCAGAACATTCTAATCACTGAATATTTTTTATGTCCTTGATGTTGGTATCCTGATGTTCGAGACGCCGCCTCGCTCCTGTACTTGTGAGGCTGCCGAGGGCGATGGAGGCAGATTTATTCCTGGGACAACTGTTCATGTGGGGAAATGGCTCGGCGTGCACGCACACACACACACACACACACACACACACACACACACACACAGAGATCTTACACAAACACTCTCACATATTAAGACATGCTCTTACAAGCATACACACACACACACCACACTGATACAAAGACATGCACACACACACACACACAAAAACATGCACATCCAGGCACACACAAACACGTGCACAAAGCTTACACACACACACACACACACACACACATTTAAAGACATGCACTTGCAGTCACACACAAACACACAGGCATACACACCACTTATAAAGAAATGCACATGTAGGCACACACAAACACATGCCCACAAACACACACACACACAAAAACACACGCACATACAGAAAGAACATATACACACGCATACAAATACACACTCATACAGCCACCTACGAACACACAAACACACAAACACACACACACACCCATGCACTTTCTTACCACCAGCTCACTGACTCGTATCTGCCTCAGGAGGCAGACACCTTTAACCCCAATTCTCTCCAGTGATCTCCATTCTTACAACTAATCATTTATTGAACACCATTTACTGGTTTTGATCAATAATTAAACATCAGCACATACCACAGTTAATGCAACGTATCGCAGCCTCTCAGAGAAATGCAGACTTGAGAAATACGCTCAATGGGAGTTCATTACACTCCACTGCACTTGAAAGTAGTGTTGTGATTCTCGAGATCGGTCTCCAGATCACATTTCAAGAGTCTCGGTCAGCAAAGACTCATAAATTTACTTCAAGAACGGTCAAGTTCACAAGTGGAGAGTCATTATAATCAGCCTCATTTTTCTTTCTTTGTTTTTCTTCTTACTGTGGTTGGATTTAACAAAACAATGCCTTCTGTCATGTAGTAATCTCCATCATATGTCCAATTGCCTAAATGTTTGTTGTTTGTTTTGAAATATTAGCAGAGAAACTGATGTAGATTTGAGTCGTGTCTATGATGAACGACCAACACAGTTACAGTAATGGTTTTGAACTGGACTCGCATTGTTCTGGTCTCAGTCTTGACTCGGTCTCATCCCCCTGGAAGTCTTGGTCAAGGCAAGTCAAGTTTATTTGGAAAGCCCTCAATCGCATTTACAGTGTCAAAGCTTCACAACGCCCACATTATGAAAACAATAAATGAAAACGACACCCGCCAACCTTAGACCTTTACTGAGAACAAGGGAAAACACCCACAAAAACAATGGAAGGAACCTTAGGTAGGGCTTGCAATGGGTGCAGAGTGCGGGCAAACAAAGATTAAATGTTGCTAACAAAATGGAATATGGAGAAAATACACAGAATAACACAGTAAGACGTCCCAGATCTTGGTCTTTACTCTGACTTGATAAGCTCTGGTTTCGGTCTTGACTTGGATTTGATAAACTCTGGTTTCGGTCTTGACTCGGACTTGATAAGCTCTGGTTTCGGTCTTGACTCGGACTTGATAAGCTCTGGTTTCGGTCTTGACTTGGATTTGATAAACTCTGGTTTCGGTCTTGACTCGGACTTGATAAGCTCTGGTTTCGGTCTTGACTCAGACTTGATAAGCTCTGGTTTCGGTCTTGACTCGGATTTGATAAACTCTGGTTTCGGTCTTGACTCGGACTTGATAAGCTCTGGTTTCGGTCTTGACTCAGTCTTGATAAGCTCTGGTTTCGGTCTTGACTCGGATTTGATAAGCTCTGGTTTCGGTTTTGACTCGGACTTGATAAGCTCTGGTTTCGGTCTTGACTCAGACTTGTTAAGCTCTAGTCTCGGTCTTGACTCGGACTTGATCAGCTCTAGTCTCAGTCTTGACTCAGACTTAATAAGCTCTTGTCTCGGTCTTGACTCAGACTTGATCAGCTCTAGTCTCGGTCTTGACTCAGATTTGATAAACTCTAGTCTCAGTCTTAACTCAGACTTGATAAGCTCTAGTCTCGGTCTTGACTCGGTCTCGATTTCAACACTGCTTGAAAGTTTCATGAGAAGTGTGTCTGAGTGACAGGCATCGGCTGCATATCGCTGCTTCCATTAGCGATGCTATTCATCCTGTCTGGCATTCAGAGAAGAGTTCCGCTCCGACTCAAATTAGATTTTTATGCCGTCTTCCCAAAATACTTCTCCCCTTTATAGAAAATCAAAAATGAGCTTCGATAGCAAGGTTCATTGAAGTCACAATTTCCTCTTTTGCTGCTAATCTTTCTTATTGGTAAAAGAGAAAAGATGAAAGGAGATATATTATCTATTTGTTCATGTCTGCTGTGGAGGAGTGGAAGAGCTGCTCAGTGGGGAGAGCAAGGCACTAACACAGCCAGGGTTAGGGGTTCAATTCCCTTAAGCAAGGTACTAACACAGCCAGGGTTAGGGGTTCAATTCCCTTAAGCAAGGCACTAACACAGCCAGGGTTAGGGGTTCAATTCCCTAAAGCAAGGCACTAACACAGCCAGGGATAGGGGTTCAATTCCCTTAAGCAAGGCGCTAACACAGCCAGGGTTAGGGGTTCAATTTCCACTGTTATGAATGCATGGGTGGGATCTATGCACATATGCGAGGACTGGATAATATAGCTTATGTTATGTCATTTTATGTCATGCCATGTAATTTTATGTTATATGTTATGTTATGTTATGTTATGTCATGTAATTTTATGTCATGTCATGTCATGTCATCTCATGTCATGTTATGTTATGTTATGTAATTTTATGTTATGTTATGTCAGTCATTGTGTTATGTTGTGTTGGGTCATTTAATAAAATGATATACATTTTCTTGTCATTTCATATTATGTATTGTATTATATTATACTATATGTCTTACACATATGTATATATATTATATATTATATTATTATATTATGTTGTGTTATTTTATGTTAGGTTAGGTTAGTATTGTGTTAGTATTATGTGATTCATGTGTTGCTTAAAGCCTGTGTGCCAATAACTGGGATATCCTGATGGCAGTCCTCCACACACACACACAAACTGAATATCAACAGCCTCAGAAAAGCCACAGGGACCCATATCACAAAACATCAGTGCAGAGCCTAGTAACCTATTTATAATGCAAGCGGGCCAAGTGAAACACTCGGTTTTCACCCTGGGACCTCAACGCAAAGCGGTGATTCACAAGCTGCTAATCGGCCATGCCAGGGCAAACTGAGAAACAACGCCAGGATCAAGGCTCCATACATCGGGCGCTGTGTGAGAGCCCCTTCACATCCTCCTCCATCCTGAACGTTAACCGCGCGGTGCCAGGTTACCCTGCAACACTCGCGCTATTGAAATGAGGAGCGGCGAGCTGAATGCAAGAGGAGGAGAAACCCCCCGGTTCTCTTCAAGGCCGGACGGACACAGAAGCGCCTTGTAAATATTCTCTTTGATCCGGCCGGGCTGGCACAGGTTGACTGAAATCCAAGGAGGTATTAGACGACAAAGGGATCTGAATGTGGACAAGCCGCATTCATGCCGAGCTCCGAGGAGACCAGCTGATCGCACCATCTGGCCTTGCCGAGCAGGCTTGTGGTCCTTGAAAAGACACTCAACTGATCTACCAGGACGCAAGGAAGGGAGACTCTGCCACATGATGGTGGCTGCTGCTCAAATGACGATGGGTGGACTGACAGACTGATGACAGCTACAACCTATTTTTGGTAAATGCGCAGGTTCCAAGGATTCATTTGGCTGGAGAAGACGCTATAGCAGTATGAGAAAAACAAAATCTGAGAAATGAAGCAAGCCCAAACCTAGGACTGTACCTGCTTCGTTTAAGTTGGAGACTGAAAATTAGAAAAAAAGCACAACGTTTTGTGACTAAACTCAATGTCTGCAAAAAATGACAAGCCGTCAAGTGATTTTAACTTGTTTCCAGCTTATTTTGTGATATTTTTCATCATATTATCTCACAGCACAGGAAGAAAATCTCTTTTAATCTTAAAAATTTCACTTGATACATGCCCAAATTACTTCTTTCAAGAAATCATCATAAAACAATAAAGAAAACTTGATATGTCTGGATAAATAACTTAACAAGTTTGTCAGTTTTTGCAGTGTAGTTGTTAAGTCTCTAACCTGTTGTTTTTTAAATTTGTGAAAAAAACAAACAAACACCTATGCTGATTAAGGTGGATTTGACTATGAAAAGCAAATAGAGAGAAGTGTCAGAGACTGAAAATTACAAGTGAATAGCTACAGCTACTAGTGTGCAGCTAATATTACATTGAACCAGGACTATCCAGTCAAATCATACTTCCAAATTTGATCCAAACTTGAACCACAGTTGGTAGGCAGGTCACTCACACCATCACCCCAACTTTTACTGAAGAACTGAGGCTCTTAGCGTTGATATTAGTAATTATCCAGAGTCCTAAATCCCCCCATTTTCCCCGGCGGTGTTTTTTTTTTTTTTTTTTCTGGTCCAAGTAACGGGAGCGTTTGATGTACTGGAGGGGTTTTTATCACACAGCCGAGCGAGTGAGCCTTCCAAGCGTGGGCGTCTGCTGGAGGCGGAGTAATCCTCCTTGGTCTCGCAATCCAAACAGACCCAACATGAAAGGAAAGTGCAATTACCCAGCTTTATTTCAGATCAATTGGACGCCACCACCAATAAATGCAGAGTTGCCCCTCTCCATTCTCTGCCCGGCCGGAGTTTTCTCATATGTGTGTGTGAGGGACTATGTGGGGCTTTTGAGAGATAGTGGGAGAAGTCACAGGTGGAAAACTGTGTGTGGAGCATCCAGGATTAGATCAATATATTGATTTTCTAATAAATCTGGCCAATATTTATTAAATATCAGATATCGGCCGGTCACATCGTCCACTGCTGATATGATGGAGGTTCCTCCCTGATCACAGCTATATAAAAACAGCATGTAAAACCTACTGTAAAATTTTATTTTCTATAAAGGCTTAATGTATATTAGAGTTTCCCCTACCATTGCATAGGTGCAGTGGAGATTTTTTTTTTTTAAACTTCTGTTTATTGGAAGTTTGCATTTTACAAATCACAGAATCAACATGTGAAATAATTCCAGTATAATCCCCATCCCTCCCCCACTCCCCAACATATCACCCACCCCCCCAGCATTCTCCCAAGATGACCAAAACAGTGACATCGAGCCCAAATAAATACATAACAGTTACACTCATCTTTATCTTTATAAAATAACTCTTAGTTAAACTACTACAGTACTGCCCCAAATCAAGAAAGAATTAGGTTATGAACTCTCCCAGTCTGTTATTTGGGTTAGGTTGTCATAGTAGGTTAGAAAAGGCCTCCAGACTCTTTCAAATTTATTTGTATTCCCCTTCAATGTAAATTTGATTTTTTTCAAGCTTCAAGTAAAACATAATCTCCCTAAGCCATCTTGTATGGGATGGTGGCACCGATCTCTTCCAATTGAGGAGGATGAGACGTCGAGCCAACAGAGAAGTAAATGCAACCACATTACACATTTCAGTCGGCCACACTGTGTCCTCGGGCCTCAACCCAAACAGGGCAATAATAGGAAGATGTTTGAATGTCATATTATACCGCTAAGGGATTCAAAGACCTTCTTCCAGAAAGTCTGAAGGCTTTGCAGTGGAGAGTTTTAGTGTCCCATGATGCTCTAAAAAAAGATGGCATGGATAAGATTCTGGGGAAGAAACTAAATACTGGTATTTTTTTTTGGCATGAAAATGGTCACATTTAAAGATATTGAATGTCAGCACAAAGTATCAGCTGTCGGGGTCATCAGTCTAAAAATATCAGTATCATATCACATATCACAAAAACCCATATGGGTTGAACCCTAGAACATAGACCACCTGGTTAATTTTCATAACCTAAAGCATTTGGTGGATATTTTCATTCATTTTTTAAGCCTGTGTGGCTTGTGTGAGAACTGAACTCCTCACCCTGCAGCATTAAGCCAGAAACGCACTGGAAGCATCAGACGTGCACATATTCAAACCCACCAAACAAACTCAAAGCGTCCAGTGGAGCGTCTCAGTTTTGGGAGTGGACCAGCAGAAGACCAGCACAGCTGTTTTTTCGTGAGGTTTTTGGAACGAAAGAGGTAAGATAATGCAATTCTATATTTTTGGCCACATACTCTGTGAATTTCCAATTTCCAGTCATACTTTACATTGCTAATTACCATTTTTTTAATTAGCACCCATTGGCAGCTCCTTCAGTCGGCTAGTTTACAAAGTTTGGTCAAACTAGTCAAAAACTGATGTGAGGAGAGTCCTGACGTGCCTGTAATGTTAACCCAGGCTTCTGCACAGGCCATTGGGATTCTCTTTCCATCATTTTTGATACCAGTGATTGACATCAGATTAGCTTGATAAACTTCACAAACTATCCTCGACGGGCAGCTGAGACATGGATGAGGAAACAAAAATCCAGTTAGAAATGAATAAAAATAAGGAGAAAAGAGAGACTATATTCCAGGTTCTATAATATATGTCATGATATTAAAATCTATTACCGTGACGACGTGCAAATGCCTTGGTGTTGATGTGTCATATCTCCCACCTGCAGTGCGCCATAGAAGCATCAAAGGAGATGCTTCAAATGATGTGTGTTCAAAGCGTACAGTGTGTTTAGGCCTTTACTGTCATGCTATGCACATTGAGTTACACAGAACTACATACTGTGTAGAATAGAGCCATGCTATTCAGCAACCCTCCGCCTACTTCCATGGCTGTGATTCGGATACACACCTATGGTTGTGCGTGATAAAGTGAGTTTACTACTTTCTTCATATGTTGTTGTACTTTAATGGTTATTTGTAGATTGGATGTGATTGAATGCTTGACCACTATATATTGGTAAATGCTATAATCATCACTTTGCCTGTTTGTCTTGAGACTACAGATATGATATAATGTGTGTAAGTGCGCAGTGCACATGATTTATTACTTGTAGCTCTTAAGGAAATGCAAGAATCCTTATAATCTAATTTAGAATGCTGAATTTCTTATGTTATGTAATTGTTAAATGAATGTTTCTCTGTTATGTAGTACTGCAGTGGTAGGCCCACCCCTCACCCCCTTGGTTAGAGTACTAATATTCATTGTTTGTTAGGTACCTAATTGTTAAGTGTGATGTTATACATTGGTTAACTGTATTGTAATTCTTGTGTGTTTATCATTTATAGAAAACCATGACCGTCAAGCCTCATCATCTCCTATTGCTCTACATGTGTGCAGAGTGGCAATAAATGGCTTAAACGGAAACATCAGTTGTCCCTCCTACATTCTTATCGATGTACCATGGTGATGCTCAATCTCCTGTGAACCAATCCTAGAGATAGATTCTACATACTGTATACTTCAGTCCTTAGTACAGTATTCTGATTTGTTTGCTATTAGTTTTGATGCACCGATGCTAAAACAAATGCTACTTACTTACTTTCTCACCAACATACAGTATCTACATGTGTCCATCAGGATATTATAGTAGTGATCTTATCTTGCATCTGGTAATTTGGTGCTGAAGCTGAAACTCTGGCCACAATTGAATTCATTAGTTTTGATGAAATCACAAAAAACAAGCCTGCCTCAACATTTCAATGGACTTGAATGTGTATGAATGAATATTTCTGTTTATTTACTCGCTCAGTCACCTCCTGAGCTATTTGTGGCCGTTCACAATTAACTGTCTGAGAATGAAGATGTTGTTGCTCAAACTCCACCATATAGTTAGGCATCTGGCATAATCACCGAAATTATGCGTGTGTCCCCATTTTGAAAGTTTTGACTATCAGTGGTGCCTGTTCTCACATCGCCGGGTTTTGGCTGGAAATTAGCATGTTGAGTTTAAACCCTGTCACAGTGGTCAAGGTGTGCAGCGCTGACAGTGACAGTCCACTTCCACCGCTCATTTGTTCTGAGCTGTCACCTTTCGCTAAATATAGTTCGGTGTTTCTGCCCAGAAATATCTGTCTGACAGGTGATGAAGGCACATTCTCTGCCACTCAATCAAAATGACACCCAATAAGAGGCCATTCTTTCATACCACACAATGGCTGCTCTCTCTCTAGTGAATATGTATTGTATTCAATTATTTTTTTTTGCCATAAAGTGATATTCTTCCATATATGTGCATAGAAATGAAATCAGTTCAAGGTGAACCAGGTGAATAAGCATCTAAAAAGTCCAGGATTTTGCATTTGTAGAGTATTTCATCTGAGAAGAAGTGGAAATTTCAAGTTTTTCCACTCCAGAACAAACCCACTCTATATTCTCCTCTCACATCTCTTGCATACGAATCCTCAAAGACATAATCCGCCTACACTCTGCTCAGCTTATGACAAATCATCATCCTGATGCATGGCAAATGCTCCCATCCTGAGAGGCCCTCGGAGGGCTGCAGGCTATGTGTTCTACTAGTAAAACGGCCTACTTTAGCTCTTGCTGAGCCATGAATCCACAGTTTCATCAACACACATTCACTTGCTTGCATTTCCCTCTTACATATCAATGGTATCAGGACTTGCTTTACTGTCCCCAGGGGGAAATGTGATTTGGACACAGTGCTGCTGCATAAACAATACATATGCCATAACAGATATCATGCCAAATAAATGTAAACACAATACATCACACATCTGACAGCACCATAAATACACCAGGGGCCACCTCTTCATTTTCCATAATTACATTTTCACATGGTCCAACTTGTTACTGCCTACTCCCTGTTGCAGAACTGACAGGTATCTCAAACTGCAGTCTCTTGTTACAGCAACTGATGGAAACATACATACAGCAAGGCTTCATTTCCACCAACACTGGCACCTTTGCAGCTGTTTTGCAACTGATTTTGAGCTGTAGGATTAGGAAAACAAAAGCACCTAATAGCCCAAATGTGTGGTAGAAACATAGGAACACCTCCCATTTTGCAACAGTCTGTCTTAATTGTTTCACGAATAAAAAAAATCCTTCTTTATCTTGCATCTTCCCCTTCATCTCCATCTCCCTTCATGTCTGATGTTAAGCAGTGAAATCAGTAAAGGATCATAATTTTAACCTAGATTCACCTGGTCAGTCAATATACAGGTCAACGCTATAAAATATTCCACAGCAGTTGTTTTAAATGTGTCTCTTTTACTTATCTATATTTTTGAAGCAGCGGTGCAAACATGTCACATGGTGAGCATAAATAATTATCACGGAGGCAGCAGAGATTTACTGTGGGAGGGGACAGGCCCAACAACATCAAAGCTTCAGCATGCATGCATCGCTTTGAATCCTACATCTTATGCAAATCATCATGCAGGGGGGGTTTTAAGATTTACAACTCAAGACACACGCAGAGAAAATCAAAGAATGCAGAGGAAAGGATGCAAGCCGGATGATGTAACTGTTTGGACAGCGCAGCCATGTTTCTTGGGAGGAAAAAAAAAAAAAACTGGGTCCCAATAGGAAATAAAACATGTTTCACACAAACAGGAGAAACTCAAGAATGAATCAAAGTGTGACCTGGTTTATTTAATACTGCAGGTAGCTGCTTTGATCAATAATTGACACTTGAAGGGACAGTTTGAGGCTCTGTTAGGCGGGCGATGGTGATGCAATGATAATGACTTATTGAAGCCGCACCACATGCGCTATATCGACTTCTGAAGAACCTTCCATGAAATCATTGTCCCCCAAGGCTAGCTCTGTCATTTGCTCATCATGGTGAAATATTGCACTATCCGCTATGGGTAAACAGGATGGATTTGGAAGTGCTTTATGGTATTATATTCTATTCTGCCTGGCAATTCGAATGTGCTGGGAATGTCATAAAGGGATGTTATTATCTTTTGAAAGCCATACAATGACATTTCCCTCTCCTATTCTTCTGTTATTTTTCTCTCTTGCAATTCTTTACCATCGAAGAAACAAACACTGAATACCCCTGTTAGGTTTCTTTTTTTTTCAAAAGGCAAAATCCCTGTATAATAAAAGTAGAACCCAAACAAAGAACTATTCAACATTTGGAAGACAGACAGGAAAAATGGGGTGAAATCATTGCTAAATAGAGCTGGATGCTGCTTACTTTTCCAGGGAAAACTATTCAAAAAATTTGAATAATGACCTTTCTGGCACTCAGTATTCATCTTCTGTTCACTCTGCATTGTGTTAGTTCCTGGCATGGGGGAAAATCCCGTGAGGGAGAATCCAAAGTAATTTAATAGAAGCACTGCTAGCTAATAACTAGGAAATTGTGTCAGTTTGCATTGTGCGTTGATGATTGTTTGAAGTGTTGTTGAATGGGGATTTCATTTGGACCCCAATCTTTTATTTCTAATTAGCGTTTGAAGCTCTTGCTTTAAAAGACAAATTGTCAGCCCACAAGCCCTCGTTAAATTTTAATAATTTCTATCAGATAGGAACGAGAGTGGGCTTTCAAAAAATTAGACAATAGAAAGTGATGCCAAGGTTAGTCAGTGGTTCTCAAAGTTGGGTCCAGGGACCTTTAGGGATCCTTCAAGGGGTTCCAGGGGGTCTTCAGCAAAAAAAGAGATAGGTTTATTCACTGTTATTTCATTCAATACTACTTATCACTGTGAGAGAATGTTTAAGAATGACTATAACATGGACTGTGGTTGGACTGGGCAGCTCCCAGGTGTGGAAATGGGGAACTGCATTAATGATAATCATGACGGTGCTGAAAAAGAGCAAATATCTTTCCCTGGGTGAAAAAAAGGTTAACTGCGGCTCGCCGGAGGTAAGTAATACCACAAAACCACCGCAACACCATTCAGTCTCTTATTAAGGGGCCCAGTCTGGGGCCTTTTACAGTGAAACATCTCCCTTGGCCACGCCGCTGCCGGCTCACCTTTGGCTGACTGTTAGATGAGTTGAGTTCCCATTTATGTGTTAGAAAATGGTCTGTTACAGTTCTAACAGATTTAACAAGCTTTCTGCACATAAGCTCTGTTCTTGATTTGTCTGCAAGAAATGCTTTAGATGCTGCAGTAATAAAGCAGAATAGAGGCTTTGCAGTTGTGTCAGACATACCTGAAAAAGAATGTGGGTGTAGATCAATTCAGTAAATTTTATGTGTAAAAGTGAGTCTCCAGTCTTCAGTCACTATTGCTGTATTTGCTGCATTAAAGGCCAGTGTGGAAAAAGCCATTGTCATTTTCTGTCTGAAAAACAAAAGGGAATATTTGTATAATTATCACCATTGAACTTTGTCTTTTCATTTTCTTGTATTTACCTGCTTGACGCTCAGGGGAAAAACACCTTTCATACATTTCACTCCATTTCATTACGGCTTTATAGCTGAATGTTTTCGTCCAGTTTCAGCTTATTGAATCCAATAAACAGACAGAAACTTCTTCCCCTGAAGACAAACAACAGGCGAGAGAATACATAATTAATATTTTTTTCCCCAAACAATTATTTGTGCTCACAGCTCATATCATTGGCTGTTTAGCAAACAATTTGAAAGTTTATGAAATATGCAGAACAAAAAGCAATTTCAAAGAGCTTCAGCATTTTAATCACAAAGCGCAATGAAGGTACAGGAATTTGTCTTGGTGCCATTGATGCAGAGACACATTGATAACTTAATGGAGTCCCTAATCCCTACAGTCCATACTGACTACAGATGAGTGACAGGTGTTGGAGGGGGAGGAGGGCGGGACAAACAATACCCTTCCTGCCTCAAGGTGAAAAGTTCATATTGTAGCTTTAAGTGCAGTGACTGACCAACAGTGCATTGGTGCAGTGTACTAGGAGGGAGTTATTGTGAATAGAATATGATGCATGAAATTAACTAGAAACATAGAACATCCTACATTCCCATGTCTGAAAAGTATCACAATGTGCATGGTCTAAAGTACACAGTGTACAACGCTTCAATGGACTAAATTCAGTGGTGGAAAAAGTTCTCAAATCCTTTACTCAGGTAAAAGTATCAAAACCATAATGGAAAAATACTCCAGTAAAAGTAAAAATTCTGCATTCAAAAGTTTACTTCAGTAAAATTATAGAAGTATTAGCAGTAAAATGTACTGAAGTATGAAAAGTAAAAGTACTCATTCTTTCAGAGTGTTAAATTGATGCGTTAACCTGTAAGAAGTATTTTAATGTTGTCGGTCTAACTGCTCCATATACTGTTGGGGAGTTTAAACTCTAACAATGCAACATATTTTATGAGCTTATTCTATGTTTTGCATGTAAAACCTTATTCTGCAGAGTAAGTAGTAACTACAGCTGTCAGATAAATGTAGTGGAGGAAAAAGTACAATATTTCCCTCTGAAATGTCTCATAAAGTGGAAAAACTACTGAGGTACAGTACTTAAGGAAATGTACTTAGTTACTTTCCACCTCTGCCTAATTGTAAATTGCAGAGTGCCTAGAATGTAAAATGTAAGTAATAATAATTTATGATAGGCTATTCAATCTTCCCCTACAGTGAATTTTCATTTCATTTTTTGGTAATGAAATCAGACGGCTGATAGTTGATGAAAGTGTATTTCAAGTTCAACCTTGGTAGTCTATTTTTCTTTTGTATTTGAATAATGATGAATGGACTGAACTGATAGAAAAAGCCTTTGTATGACAATAAACCTCCTGAATAGAGTAGCAGAAGAACAGCCAGTCACAGAAGAGACAGTGGCTCTGTCATGGAAGTGGTGGAACGAAAAGTTGGTGAATTGCGGAAGTGAAAAGTTGCATTGCTTTGGCTGCTGTCAGAGAGGAAGATACAACTTGGAATGAAGGCTAATGGAAATTAAGCTGACATTTCTATAAGGCAAGAGTAGTCATCATCATCACCACCATCTTTCTTCTTCTTCTTCTTCTTCCTATTTATGATTACAACGGGCCATATAATAAGAGATGATCATTCTGGGATCGCAGGGATATTTTGTAATATTTATTGTGGTTCTGACCCTTAACCTCAATATTTAGTTGCTTTTAATGTTGGCAATTTAAGAATTTAAGTTTCCTCCCTGTTTTTTCTCATTATATTCTATTGGTTGTGATTAAAGGCTGTGTCAGAGTCACATTTTCGAACTTCACCCCCCCTACTGCAAAGTTAATATACCCATCTATATCAAACTTCAGTAATTTATTAAGACTTCTTTTAGAGCTGCACTATATGAGTAAATTATTTTGGACTAAAATGTCAACTGGAACGTTAAAATTCCAAGGTCACATTGTGACTCCAGGTTGAGATAAATGTAGAGTAACATGGAAGCTCCACTTCCATTTCTGAGTTTGATTGTTAAGGAGAGAGAGAAGAGATGGCTCTGTTTTTAACAGCATTTAAATAGCAAAACCACACAAACAAACAACAATAGTCTAGTTACACGTACACTATTGACTGTGGTGGAACTTACAAATCTCTACAGAAATAAAACCATACAGGCAGTGTATTTTTTTTTTTGATATCGTTGATATCGTTTACTGAGAAGAAATGCAAGACAAAGGGTTTGTGGGAATTTGGGGGATGTAAGGGGGGGGTTGGAAATGGATGGAGGGGGTTTGGGTGTGTGAGCACAGGTGTTATTGTGCTCATATTGAAGAATTGGAGGATTTGATAGAGTCTGAGTTGAACGTTGACTCCATCTTGTCCTCCTTGTTCTTCTTCTTTTTCTCCTTACGCTTTGGAGTAAGGGCATCAGCGATTCTACGCAGCAAGCTATGCTTCTTTTTCTTCTTCTTCTCCAGAAGTTCGTTGAGGTCCCTCTCCAGAACAGCAAGCTTATCTGCCATGAAGGCTTTTCTCTTTGCCCACTCTCGCTCTTTCTCCTCCAGGGCCTGCTCGTTGTCAATTTTGGCCCTGAGGAGACCGGCCCTCTCCTCCTGCTGCTGGAGGAGACAGCTCTCTAGCTTCTGCTCAGTGTGCTTCAGAGCAGCCGTGATTCTGGTTTCAGCCTGAGCCAGTTCCTGGGCCTGGACCTGGACCTGGACCTGTTCTTGGGTCTTTTCCTGGGCCTTTTCCCGGGCCTGTTCCTGGGCCTGGACTTGGGCCTGTTCCTGGGCATGGGCCTGGACCTGGGCCTTTTCCTGGACCTGGGCCTGGGCCTGGACTTGGGCCTGTTCCTGGGCATGGACCTGGACCTGGGCCTGGACCTGGACCTTGGCCTGTTCCTGGGCCTTTTCCTTGACCTTTTCCTGGGCCTGTTCCTGGTCCGGGGCCTTTTCCTGGGCCTGTTCATGGGCCTGTTCCTGGGCCTCGACTTGGGCCTTTTCCTGGGCCTGTTCCTGGTCCTGGGCCTGTTCATGGGCCTGTTCCTGGGCCTCGACTTGGGCCTTTTCATGGGCCTGTACCTGGACCTGGGCCTGGACCTGTTCTTGGGCCTTTTCCTGGGCATGGACCTGGACCTGGGCCTGGACCTGTTCCTGGGCCTTGACTTGGGCCTTTTCCTGGGCCTGGACTTGGGCATTTTCCTGGGCCTGGACCTGTTCCTGGGCCTTTTCCAGGGCATGGACCAGGGCCTGGACCTGTGCCTTTTCCTGGGCATGGACCTGTTCCTGGGCCGCGACTTGGGCCTTTCCCTGGGCCTGGGCCTCGAGTTGGGCCTTTTCCTGGGCCTTTTCCTGGGCGTGGACCTGTTCCTTGGCCTGTTCTTGGGCCTGTTCCTGGGCATGGACCTGGGCCTGGACCTGTTCCTGGACCTGTCCCTTAGCCTGTTCCTGGGCCTGTTCCTGGGCCTTTTCCTGGGCATGGACCTGGGCCTGGATGTGGACCTGTTCCTGGGCCTCGAATTGGGCCTTTTCCTGGGCCTGGACCTTTTCCTGGGCCTGTTCCTGGGCCTGAGCCTGTACTTGGGCCTGTTCAGCCAAGCCGAGGAACATGAACTGGAGCTGGGTCTGGGCAGAAGAGTCCAGGTCCAGAATCTCCTTAAGATGTTCATCTGCCTCCCTCATAGTCTGGTATTCCTGGCTGGTCCATTTCCTCTGGGTCTGTTGCTGCTTCTCGGCAGAAGAGTCCAGGCCCAGAGCCAGCTTAAAATATGCTTCTGCCTCTATCATCATCAGATGCTCCTGCCTGCTCCATTTCTTCTGGACCTGTTCGTGGACCTGGACCTGTTCGGCTAGGCCCAGGAACATGAACTGGACCTGGGTGTGGTCAGAAGAGTCAAGGTCCAGAATTTTCCTGACATATTCATCTGCATCCCTCATCGTCTTATAGCACTGCCTGCTCAATTTCGTCTGGGTCTGGGTCTGTTCCTCGTTCTGGACAGAAGAGTCCAGGCCTAGAACCAGCTTCAACTGTTTTTCTGCCTCTATCAGCAGCAGATGTTCCTCGCTGCTGGAGACTGGGTCCAGGAGCCCAGTCTTCCTCTCTACAGGGAATTCCAGGTAGGTCTGCCGCGTAGGGCTTACCTGGGCATCCTCCGACTCCGTGTTGTGCTGGATCTCCATGTATTTGTTTCTCTTGTCTCTCTTTCTCTCTGTCTTTGTCTTGTGTGTCACCTCCATCGCGCCAAAAAGTGAAATGCCTCTGTGCACTTGGAATTCTAACCTCACACTGCATTCACTGCCCTCGTTGTGACACCACAATGTATGAAGTTAGTAAGATTCCAAGTTCCCCTTGATTGACAGGACTGTCAAAGTTTCTGTTTTTTATTTGATTTGATTTTTTTGTGTCTAGCTTCAGTTAAGTGAATAAAGCACTGCACTATGTCATCTAACTAATGTCATTACACCAGAATGTATAGTTTGTCCTTGTGGAGGTGTTAGGGTTAGGGCCTAATTCAACAAAATTTATTTTGGCAACACCTTTGGTGTTAATCTTGCCACTTCTTCTATTTATTCCAAACAAACTGCTGAGCGTCAGAGGCTTTTTCCAGGAAAAGACCTACCAGACACCGGGTGTTTAGAACAGCAAAGCAGTGTTTCATTGTGTTTCATGAACTGGGTATAGGTTGCATCACCATTGTGTTACATCAATCAACAATAGAGAGGAGCAAAACAGACATTTATTTACATGAAAATGCCACAGATTATTACTTTAAATGGTACTTAAAACAATAGGTAGTTACATCAGATTCTCTGTTTTGGTAAAAAGCTATGTGTGTTTGTGCAGAATATGCGATATTCAAGTAAACAACTACGACTGCTAACTTGAAGTCTACTCTGGAGTAAAATGACTAAAAAAATTTTGTTTAGGGGTGCAAACAGAGGTTGTCAAGAGGAAAGGGATCGGGATGATTTTGAGAGATGCATGAAATCAATGTGTGTTGGAAACATCACAGTCCTCAGTCAGTGTACAAGTTCTTAAGTGCAGAGTACAGAGTACAGAGTACAGAGCAGAGAAGAGTTAGTTGGACTGTTACAAGTCACACTTCAGAAAATAAGTTGCAGACATAAATCTCTTTCTGCTCTCGAGCACAGTTTAATTGTATGTGTGTGTTTGTGTATCGCGGTGCCGGGCGGCTCTTAAGTGTCGCTTTAGATGCAGGTCACAGTGAAACTGAGCAGTGATCCGTCCCCACAGGAGACACAGATAAGATAATTACAGTAATACATTACACCCAGTCAGTGAGGTGGAAAATCCTGAGTGTGTACCTCTCTACATCGCAGCCTCACCTCATCAACACTTCGAAACTGAGTGAGCATTTGCGTGACACACATTCATTTGGAGAGAAGAACTTTTAATGGTGATGTGCAGGAGTGCAATGCACCCAAAAGAGGGAACAAATTTACATAAACATGACTATAGTGCAAATCAATAAAGAACACTATCTTGGTATTTTTAAAGCTATGGAACTTTTTGCCTTGAGGCAGAAAATAGTCCCGCCCTCCTCCCCCTCGGTTGGCCAAGTTTCCGCCCAACACTTGTCACTCATCTTGATGAGCTCTCTACCTTGAAACAGCATCTATAGCCCGAGGCTGAGATAACCTGCATCCATGAAGCATTAAAGAAGCAGACAGAGAGCAGCCAAGCTGTGATTTAAGAAAAAAAAACGCTGACGTTCACCATGTTTTTGAGCAGGTCTCTGCCGCATGCTTTACCATTTTTCTTATCCCTTTCCTCACTTGTTGTTGTTGCTATGACTTCCCTGCTCTGTGGCCATTAGCCTCACTTTGGTAGCCACCACCTAGGTCACCGCTGGCCACGCCCACAGCAAACGGTTTACACCCCAAAACACCCACATCATCATTGAAAAGCTGATTTCTGAAAGCTGAAATGAGGGTATTTATGCATGAACACACACACTCACAGACACACACTGACTGTCTTTATTGTAATTTAAACATGAAAAACAGGCGTATTGCAGCTTGAATACACCTCTATATCCCTGGATGGTGCCATTCTATTTATGGAAGCAGCTAAAAGCGTGAGGAAGGGTAGGTTGTTTACGAGGTGTGATCTAGATTTCGATGTGCTTCGCAGCAGAAGACCCCTCTCCCCCCTGTGAGCTGTGCTGGATTTGTCAGGAAAGACGTTCAAAGCTCTTCAGAGGTTCAGATGACAGCGGAGCTCTGTGCTGCTGAACAGAAACATGGGAGAGTTACAGTGTTTAGACTTCAGTCCTCAATGTCAGGCTGGAAATGGTCTTAATTACGCTCATGACCTTCCAGTTGTTAAAGGTCTCATCCATGACTGTTGCATGGCATCCATTGTTGAAACACGGTCACCCACTACTGGCTTCGTTAATACAGTAATTCTGACTCAAATTTTACCTCGAAATGTATTGTTTTGATGCAAAGACTGAGAGTATGTTACAGCTAATATGAATTTTATATGGATTTTAGGCGGAAAAACACATTTTATACTGACTGAAAATACTGGAGCATACTAGACCTGTATTTGAGTTATGATGAGTTAGGCAAGACAAGGCAAGCTTTATTTATATAGCACATTTCATATACTGTACAAGGCAAATTCAATGTGCTTCATGTAAAACACAAAAAATACATAATTTGTCTAAAAATGACATTAAAAAAGAAAGAATCAAAGACAAAATAGGTAAGCAATGATAATAGTCACAAAAGATTGTTCTTTATCTACCAGTCAAACTCTTTAAGAATATAATGTGAATATATCACAAATAATTTCTGAATTGTATCTTCAATTGTTTATCACATTTCTGCTTCATTAGGTGCCATACAGTACAGTTTAGCATGGCCTGCTGTCACATGAACACTCTGCAGCACACCCAGTGTATCTGTGACACATACAACTGTAAGACAATCAATAACATGTCAGTGATCCATTCTCTTTCACTTACTTCTCACTTACTTCTCACTCTTCTTGCTTAACATGCTGAAATTGTCAGCAGCATGTTTACATAACCCCATGCTGCTTCAGGTGTCTTATTTTTATTATTTCATCTGTTTTTATTGCTTATTTTATATTCTATTTGTGTGCTTACATTCTATTTTCTCTCTCCCTGCTGAATTCTATTACTTTTGCTGCTGCAACGGCCCAGTTTCCCCACGGGGCTCAATAAAGTTTCATCTTATCTTACACTGACTAGATTCTCCATAAACTAATTATGTAATGTGCAGCATCCCACCGAATGACTTTGAGTGTTTTCCTAAACCAATGTAGCAATGGAATTGTGGGAGTTGATGCTGGCTGGTTTGAGGCTCACGATGAACAGGTCAACTTATTTTCCATTCCAAAGTGGTTGCTATGCAACTACATGACGAGGCGCCTGAAGGCCCAAAGTAAACAGGCTTTATTCTGTCTTCGCAATGATAACTCTGAAAACGACATGCAGAGCCAAATGCAGCTGAAAGCTTCATTCAATATAGGGGGAGCTTCAAATGCTGTGTCATCTCCTGTTTATTTGTTGGAGGCTCTACAGTAAACATCTTAGTGTGTGAAGAGAACTACTTTTGTGTGAAAAGCCTGAGGTCTGTTATAATTTGATGATGATTTTAGAGTGAAATTCATACCAGAGAAAGCCGGCGTTCACACAGCTCTCTGCGAGTTCAAAAGTTCATGTAGTTATAACCAAAGCCAGAATCCATGAATAAAGACTCCTCTATCATTCAAATGAATCAACTTTGAAGTAGCTTGATTTTAGAGTGATATTCATACAATAAAAGATGACATTCACATCAGCAACCCACAAGTCTGAGAACTTATCCGCATTTAATTAAAGCGAGTGTCTGGAAGGAGACGCTTTCTATCATTCAAATAAATCAAAGTAGACGTTTGAATGGAATTTCCCTTCAATTCAAACCCAATCTTTGCAATATAGTGACAAGTTGATACATAAAACACATCCTGCACCTTTAAGCAACAATAAAAACTCATATCAGATTTGCCGCAGCACTCCACAAGTCTACAAAACTCTGTATATGGTGGCTAATGATTAAGGCTTTATATAATACAGTTTATCAGAGGGTACTAAGATCAATAAATGTGCTCAATAAGCGAATGCATTACGCAACACGTTAAATGAAACAAGTGAAATGTAATGACATCTCCAATTTGAGGAGGCTATGAATGCCTACAGGTGCTAATGAATGGTATTCCATTGATAACAACAGGACCGCCATCCCATTGAAGCCAACAGAGCGAGAGCATCTGCTAACTACAATCCATTTCCTGCCCTTGTGTGTTGTTTTGATGCAAAGGCAGAGAGCAAGTTACAGCTGATAGGTTTTGAGGCTGTAGACTGCAAAAAATAACCATCCTAACAAGTCATTTAGTCTCATATTCAGCCTTCAAATCTTGAGAGAAAAATTCTGCAAGATAACTCCACTTGTTTCCAATAGTTTCATTTGTTTCAGGAATCTTCTAGAAATGAGTGTCAGTATCTTGAACAAGTCAGAATAAGGCAGATCACTGCACTGCTGTCAAGAAAATGACACTTGATTCAACAAAATTCTTGAAACAAGGTGAAAAAGGGCAAAATGTTAGTAAATAATATACTAAATGACTTGTTAAGATAGACATTTTTTGTAGTGTAAAAGGTTTGTCTACTTTTGTAATGATTGTAAAAGCTGGAGTATACTGATCATGAATTTCGAGTTATGATGGGTTAAAAGAATTTTAAAAAGCTTATTCTCTATCTATCAGTCAAACACTTTAGTGGATGTGAAAGTACCACAAATACATTCTGGATCTTTGCTTTATTAGATGGAGAACAGCTGGCAGAAAGAAGAGAGATGGAAGACATTCACCAAGGCATCATGGTTTCAAACCTGTGACATCCCATGTATTTGTCATTTGTCATGTCACTAGAACAATCTATCTATTGAGCAGGGATTTATGTAGCAGTTTATCAGCGCATATCAAGATCAATACATGTGCTCAATATGTGTGAAGTCACTGCACAACCCATTGAATGAAACCAAATGAAATGTAATGATATCTCCAGTTTGAGGAGGCTTTGAATGACCACAGGTGTTAATGAATGGTGTTCCACTGACGATGGCAGGGCCGCCGTCCCATTGAAGCCCCGGAACGAGAGCGCTCGCTAATTACCATCCATTTCCTGCCCTCGTGTGGCACTCCAGCTTCCTGCGTTTATCTCCAGTCTGTTTATGAAAAGCGAAGCCGCATTCCTTCTAGGAACAAATCCCCAGAGGCTGGAGCGCCGCAGGCGATGAGGCGAAGATAGCACTCGCTGTGGCAAAGAAGCTGAGCACTCTGGGGCAATCGCTGTTTGTGGGGATTGTAATAACGTGCGCATGTAACGACAAATGAAGGAGCTACAGGGCTTAATCCGCTGGAGCCGATCAGGGCCTGCAGTGTTAAGTAATGGAGGTTTGATCTATTGCATTTCAGTTAAACTTCAGTCATGACATTTTGACATTTTGACAAACCTGTTAAAGGCCAGTCTGCTTTAAAATAGTCACTCTCTTGACAATCGCTAGACTGAAGAGGACAACAATTTGAACACCTGAAGCTCTTCACATAGGAACAATCCTGAGCTTTTAATTTATCCAGGAAAGGTTTGCAGAGCACTAATGCTTTTTTTTAACAACACCTATCTTCACTTTCACATAGTTCCACACATTCACACCTGAAAGCTGCCTAGTTCAGCCACAGTTTTCTACTGTTGGACACTGAGCAGCTCCACTGGAAAAAATGGGGGTTAAATGTTACTCACTCACCTTTCCACCCACATTTTCCCAGTTGATCAGGGGATTTGAACCTGCAGCCTTCTGGTCACAAGTCTGTGTCGGTAATCTTTTAACAACTGCCATTCCCCGTAATAATGCAGCCATGATCCATAATGTTATTGAAACAAAAGTGTATAAAACTTTGAGTGAGATTGTGCTGCATTGTTTGCCTAATGTGACATTTACCATAATGTTTACTGAAAAGAGCGTGCACATGTAGCACAGTACAGATCCATGAGTGCATGTGTTTTTAGCATGGACAGTGCCACTGGGAACTGAACCTCCAACTCTTCCAGTGTTAGTGCCTTGCTCTGCCACACATCTAACTCTCTGAGGTGCTCCGACTTTATTTTTGTTCCCATGAAATCCCCACAGACAGCTGCCTGGCTTTGTTCTGCACCTGGGTGATTAAACAGCAGCTTAATCGAGCCTCGGGTGATTCTGATGTCGACTTGAGCGGGGGGAGGCCTTGAAAAAGTAAATAAATGCTGCTGCCTATTACAGCCTCTTGTTAAACTCAGCACCAAAGAGGATGGAATGCTTCCCAGCGTTCAGTATGCATCCTCGAAATCACAGCGAGAGCGAGATTACCGCTGTGGCGGCAAAATGCACGTTTCTTTGTTTTCTTCCCCACTCCAGCTCAGACTGTTTGTGCTTCTTGGCTCCTGAATTACGGTGGAGAAAATTGCTTCAATTGCTTTCCTCGGAAACCATTTGATCAAAATCTTGAATCGATATGCCAACAGCTGCCAGGCCCAGAGCAGAGGAGAAAAATAGATCTGAAAAAGCAGCTAACTGCAGAAACCCACTAGCTTCCAAGCATTATTTTTCAGCATTTTAATTATTTTCTTTAAAAAATAATTAGCATTTTAAAGGCTTGCAAGGGCTGCACTATCTTGACTTCAGCTTTGCAACAACACATACTGCACATGCAACTGAGAAACTTCATCCACTGGACTTATTCAGTTGATACTGTGTTAGTTTTCCCTTCTTGTCCCTTCATTTATCAAGGCTGGGATTGCTGACCACACAAGCTCTTCCTCAGCAACATCATTCTTCACCACCGCACTGCTACACACAATGAGCTGCTACTGCTGACACTGAGCAGCTCTATAGGAGGAATCTGGGGTGAAGTGAAGTGCTGATATTTTACTTAAAGAAGTAAAAGTAAATTGCCTGATATCAGACAGAATTGTCAACTCGTTCCACTCCATTTCCATCTTCAGTCTGACATTGCCTCCACTCTAACCGATTTCCGTGGGGGAGGGGGATTCGATTTTCCCTAACCAATCACTATTGACCAACGTATCCGCCTGAATCTAACGTAATTTTAAGTCGACACTGATGCGTAGCCATGACAACACCAAAAATGTAAAATGTTTTCGACTACTTGTCAGGGTTGAAGATTCGCAAATGATTCTAAAGAATGGCAATCAGAGCTCAACGTTATGGACACAAACAAGGAAGGCGCGAGAAGAGAAGTGAAGAGGGACCGTGATACGCCAACAAAGTCGCCACGGAAAATTTTTTCAACCGAGAAACCGCTGTTTCATGTCATGATGCCAGACCAGAATCAGTCAACTCGGTGGAGTGGGCGGATTCAAAGGTCTGGACCCAGGCAAAAAAGTAAAAGTACTGGTGTAAAAATCTACTTAAGTTAGAGTAAAAAGTATAGCTCATTTAAAATGGGCTCAGCGTAAAAGTTACTGAGTTACTTTTTTAGAAAAGAGAACGTTGTTAGATGTGATCTTTCCCATGCAATTGAGTTCAAAATAGATTTTTTTAATTGGAAAATTTGGAAATTGCAAAAAAACATGCCCAACCAAAGTAAAGCCAGATTACTCTTCTGACCGTTCACCGTGAATCACTCCAAAATTGGCCAATTTACATTTATCCTGTTTCTGTTGCTTATGGAGAGCCACAACATTTGTCACAAAATATGTGATTTAAAATGTAGTGAAGTACATTGGGTAAAATTAAAAATACTGACTTTACAAAAACTAGAAAAAGTACAAGTAATGTGAGTAAATGAAAAGCATTACTTACAAAATTTCGCAGATATTCCCAAACCAGTCCAGGGATTCAAACCAGCACACTTCCAGTCACAAGTCTGTTTCTCTAAACTTCAGTTTCTCTAAGACAAAGACTAGCTGGTGCAAAACACAAGCGTACCTGTCACTGATTTGAGCAAAACTATACATACAACAAGATTACAGCTGTGAATAATCCAAACAGCAGTCTACGACACTCAATATAATTCAAATCAAGACGCAGACTTGATCTCATCCCGGCCCTCGCTCAGTACATGGACACGGATCTGTACAATTTCATGAGAAGTTTTTTCATTTTCACTGAACTTGACAAATATGTCAAATCCATAAATACAGTTTGTAACGCAAGTCTGGTTAATATTGATACTTGAGGGGAAAACTCCATCCAAGTGAGGCTCTTTGAGTCCGACATAGCGGTAAAAAAATTGAAAAATAAATCCGCCCTTCACCCTCCAGTCTGGCAGACTTGTGTTAAACCTTCCTGAGGCTGCAGACCCAGCAGCCAGGGCGGAAACGTTAAGAGTAGGGAACATGCTGCTGGCTTTGAGTGTGTTATACAATTGTTTTGTTATCCATGTGAGAGCTAATTCGAGTTTTCCTTCAGACCTTCAGAGTGAGGACATTTTTGTGAAGTACCCACTGAGCAATTTTACGTTGATTAGACGTTTAAAACACGTCTATGGCCCATAGCCGGAATAGCCGGAGGCTAAATTAAGTTTAAATATGGTTGAAAAGTGAAAGTTTATTAGATGTCTATACATAGACAATATTATCCTGGACTATATGAGAGCTACGCATAGACGCAATGTTGAAATTACTTCTTGTGCTCAGATAATTATCTTGTAGGCTAGTCTACAGGACTTCTCTGGTGCATATTTTTGGTATTTACAGATGTTTATTCATTGTAATAATGTATTTACTGCTTGGTCTAAAATAGGTCTATACATAGCCGTAATGATGCTGGGCTATATGAGAGCTAAAGCATAGACGCAACGTTGAAATCATGCCTTTTGCTCAGTGGGTATGTAGGGTTAGGATTTGGGATTAGGGTTAAGATTAAAATTAGGATTAGGTTAGGGTATTAAGGGTTAGGGTTAGGGTTAGTTTTGAAGTACTTTTGATAAAAAAGCAATGAAAGCAACAAGAACAATTAAGCAAATATTAAAACAACTGCAAAACAAGGAATGAAAAAATAAACACAAATAAAAATAGATAAAATAAAAATCATTATAAAAAAGCCTCAGCATAAAAATGAGGGATAAGGGTTAAGGTTAGGCATATAGTGGGGAGTATTAAGGTAAGGGTTACGGGTTAGGGTTTGAATGAAGTCAATGAAAGGTCCACACAAGTGTAGTAATGCAAACGTGTGTGTGTGTGTGTGTGTGTGTGTGTGTGTGTACTGTATGGTGGATTTATCCTGCAACTCTCAGTCATTATTCCCTCCTCAGGCCACGACTGGTCTGGAGTCTGACAGTAAAACAGAGCAGTGTGGTTTGTCCGTCTCCAGGTGTGACACAGCGGTCAGTCCGACACCTGCCACTTCTGGAGACAGTTTACACGAACCGTTCTGAATCCAGATGAAGAAACATGATTGAAATCTGTCAACGCTGGTGAAATGTCCATCTTCACGCCCGCAGCCATTTTCTGAAATTGCGAGCTGGATGGAATTTTACCTGAAACTCACTGCTACTCAGAAATTTGAAGAAACAAGTTTGATTTGTACATCCACAAGGGCCTGAATAAGCATTATAATTCAGCTGAGGAAAATAGAGTGAGCGAAAATAGAATGAGCAAAATTGGAGTTGTCTTGAAACTCCAATTGGTTTTTGTTCCGGGCCGGAAAGTGAATTTTGAAAGCCAGAAATCTCAGCAGCTGGCAAGTAATCATTGAGTCATTGGTATTGATCAACAATCCTATCAACCCCATTGCAGATACTGTATATCAGGGTCATTTTGTGCTATAGGGCAGTAAAAATCTTACTTATTGCCCCTTGAAGTCCCATTCATTACTAAACTTGTTCAAAATAATCAAATCTAAACAATTAAAATACACATTAGCATTACACATACGCACCAAAAGAGACTTTGCAGCTGCAGCTTAGTCAAATACTCTCTGGGTGTTTGAAATTGCCAGACATAAAGTTACATAAATCATCACCATCACACTGCTGATGTTCTTCGGCACCTCCATGTAGTGCTCTAGACTCTTATTGTGGCTGAAAAAGAGAATGTTTTCCCATCAGGCCTGGCAGCTTTGGACTCAACATTCAATCGGTCCCGGGCTGTCAAATAAATTGCCTCGGTGCCGTTGTCTCTATTGTTGCCGGGCCGCTTGAGCAGGAGTGTTTTAGAACGGGGCGCCTCTGAGCTAAATTGGTTTAAAACCAGAGGTGTGGAAGAGCAGGTCAGAAGATGAGGTCAGAGAGAGACAGATCAATGAAGAGTTGTTAAGATCACACAATCAATAGAGGCGGTGGAGAAGCTGATTCCTTGCATTGATGTCTTCTACTTCATAGGAACAACTTGAAGAAGCCGGCCCGAGGGGAGATTATGGAGTTGAAACGAAGTGGCTGTTTTCTTTGGTGGGAAACGGACAGTCTGTTTCCTCTCAAGAAACTGTATGGTATATAAGAATGTAAAGATGCCTACATTTCCCTTTTAAATTGAAAATACCGGTGTTATTTAGAGTTACAGCCCATTTACTTCTGCCCACGTCTAGTTTACAGAAATGCTGTGTACATGACGTGTTCATTTATCCAAGGTTTAATGTGATATTGTTGCATTAATGTGAGTATATAACAACACTCCACTGCATTATTTCACTCCATTTCTGGATAGCACATGAGTCAGGCTGACAGCTATAGGCGGTAAGTGGAGTCAACAGGCCGATTCAGACACATGAGCCGGGTTTGTTTTAATCTCAGGAGGTTTGGCAGTGGAGAAACCTGCAGAGTGTTGGAATACATAAGAAGGCTATAATGTGGAGCTGTGTATTTGTGTGTGTGTGTGTGTGTGTGTGTATCCCTCACTAAAAAGCTTAGTTTGCTTTGTCCTCCACACGCCTCTAGGGACGATGACAGACTACAGGTTAGCGATGCAGCTGGTGACAGGAAGGTTGAAGATTAAAATCCCAGAAGCGCAGGGACAAACTGGGTGATGGAGGTGAATGACAAATGCCCCCTTCTTCAACAACTACTGTTCAGCATGGAGTTTTATATGGAACTGAAAAAATCTCATTGGTTAAACTTCAGTGGGCGGAGCCAAAGACAGTTTTTTGAAGCGCAAGTTAGCTAACTGGCAAACTTGAATCAAAAAATATGAATAAAAAAACATTAATGGTAATGACTTGTTCTTGTCATTCATTCATGACCATAGCATTCATGCTGCTGTAAGGTCAGCAGCTAGCTAACTAGCTTACCTAGATAGCTATAGGCTAGTATGGCTAGTTTGAATTTGGAAGGTCAGCTAGGCTAACTAGCGAACCTAGATCATTTAGTATGGTTAGATTGCACTTTTAGTAAGAGAGCGCTAGGCTTCATAATATTAGCTTCCTCCTCTCTTACCTCTGGGATTTTTCACTGGGCTTCAATCTAACATTATTTAGACAGAAATACTGTGGTTCTTCAGCTCTGCCCATTGAGGGTAAACCCAACCAATCAGATTAGAGCAGCTGCCTAAAAAGAATGCTCCAATCTGCTACTGTTGCAGTGTATGTTAGTATTCTGTATGGTTGTAAAGCAGGGCGTTGCTGAAAAACAGAATCAGACTGTCCGGCATAAATAAAGTTAAACAAAATAACATGTTTAGGTCGAGCTCTCTCAATAGCCATGTGTACTTACCCACTGTGCTGGGTAAAGGTAGAGTCTCTCCACCAATCATATTTACCACAGCAAATAACCTAAATAAAACCTGCAGTGCAGTCTGGTCTCGGGGGAAATGGTAAATGTAATGTTTACACAGATCTACACCACAGCTTGCCTCTTGTGAACCGCTGTGTGGAGCCGCTAATTGGTACGACGATGAGTGTATGTGCCCTCCCTCCTCAGCTACACTTGTGTGTGTGCACGCCTATGGTGTATGTTTGTGTGTGTGTGTGTGCATGTGTGTGCAGGGCGATGAGAGGCGTTGCCGTGGGGACAGTCGTGCCCGGGGCTTTGGGAGTCGCTCCTCTGAGTGTCGTTACTCCCAGTTCATGAGTGCTGACATCCATCCATCCAGCCGGCATGGATCACAGTTTGCAAATCTAAGCTCTGTATTACTTCAACCAAAATCAAACACACACACAAGGAACTCTGTGTTTACTTATTTTTTTCTGAAATAGTTGCATGCTTGGCTAGATTAAAATGTGATTTAATGAATAATCCAAGTGTAAACCAAAGGGTAGCTTCACCCCTTCAAACTAAAAGATGGGAATTGGAGGGATTTTCTCCGTTGTCAAAATGATTGGCTGAGCTCCTGTGTGTGGCTTTTATATTTTTTTTCATTTTGTCATTTTACATTTGTATTGTTTGTAAAAAAAAAAAAAAGAGGAGTAATCTACAAGATTTTTAAGAACATATATGTGAATATACTTATATATTGGAAGGTCAAAGTTGGATGGAGCCGTTCAGCAGCAGTTACTTATGAGGTTATGATGTGTAACAGTGGAGATACGCAGCAGTTGGCAGTTACATCATTGTAGAACTCCACTGAACTGTGACTGTGACATTTTTGGGAAATAGCCTGAATCCTCATTTGAATGACATTAGACTGTTTCATGGCAAATGCATAACAATGGAGTTCAGACTCACAACAGAAAATGCCTAAATCAAAATCTACTGTATATGCTTCAGAATACGACAGAAACAGACCTTGGCACTGACTCTGGATGGATTTTATGTTTAGGTTATATGCATGTGCAAATAATGTAATACTTTATTGATCCCTGTAGGGAAATTGTTTTTCATGTATTTCTCCAGGCAGGTCAGAGGTCAGAGGTCAGGGTCAGTGACAGAACAGCACCCATGGAGCTGGCTGGGATTCGGTGCCTTGCTCCAGGACACTTCAGCAGGGCAGACGATTGCTAACATGAGGCTTGAACTGGCTGCTGTCCAGTTGAAGGACAGTCTTTTGAAACATTAGGCCACCCTGACACCCAAATGATCAAAAAACAAACAAAAAAAATAGACAAGAAATGCAGAAAACAGAAACCAAATGACGTCAAGACCGAGGAAAATGCTACATAAAGATGAAAATGCATAAATAACAAGAACATGTGAATGACGCTCATGGCAACCATAGCTGTGAACAACACCTGTGAGAACACGCAGTGTGCAGAAAACTGAAGTGCGTTCAAAGGAAGCAAACAGAATGCAACTTCCCACAGAAGCTTTAGGTGAAACCTGATCAAAACAACAACATTCAAACTATCACTGTCTCTTGAGGGAGGCTTGCAGACAGGATTTGCAGTAAGAGCACACACACTAAAAACAACAATACCATGATAAAACAAAAAAAAGAAAAGCATGCAACATAAAAGCATAATAAAGCATACAAGAATCCGACACAACTTACCCATAATAGACCAACATCAGGTGATAAGACCAAACAAGAAGTAAGTGGCTTAAAGGATTAAAGGTCCCATCAGTGCAAAAAACATGCAAAACACTCTTTTACAGACATAAAACCCTACATTATTTCACATACATCCTCTCTATGCATTGAAACATAATTTGAGCAAAACCTTAGGAATACAAAAATGTTTAGTTTTGTTTTGCGACCTTTAAGACTTTCTTCCCTCTGAAGCTCAAAGCGGTCAATTTCATTTTGAGGCAGCGGAGCCATTCCCACGCCTTTGTGTCTTGGTTGATGAATTATTGACCTTTCCTTTCTCCACTGGTCTCGATGCCCTGCATAGCGCGGAGCAGTAATAACCTGAAGCAACAATATTGCCGAACCCATAAAGAGACCGAATTGGAAGTAAATGAAAAGAAATAAACAAGAAAAATGAAATTTCTAAGAGACAGGGAGATAAAAAACCCCGTTAACCCTGCAAAGTTTTTCACTCTGAGGTGCAATGCTCTCCATTCCAAACGCTCAAAATTGAATGAAATTTCATCCAACCGCTTTAAATGTGATATTGATGAAACTATAATGACTGTAACGATCAAACTAATTGCATTTTAATGGTAATGGCCAAACAAAGAGGTCCTGTCTTTCATGCAGCTGACAGGTTCGGGCTCCACTCCTCAGGCTAAACACTGAACTGGTACTGCAGATAGGAAGGAGGCTTTGATTTTTCAGCCGAGGCGAGGAGGGAGAGGGACGGGGAGGCTGCTGTCAGAAGCGGCGGTGCCGGGGATATCACGCTGCACAGGGCGGCTCTCGCTGTCACTCCACCCGTGGCTGTCTGACACATCAAGAGCATCGGGCATCGGAGCTCTGAAATAAGCCGTGACACCCGCCGATCCCTCCACCAGCTGTATGGCTCCGCTTACCTCTCTCGCTGGCATCGAACCACATCCGCTGGGTCGCCCGGTGCTACGACTGAAACCTTGTTCGTCTTTGGTGCTGGTTCAGATTCCCCTGATCCGCCGAAACCCCACAGCTGTCAGCCTGTTCAGATGATATGCAGTGGGTCTTTTAAGGACAGTGGATCTCCATAAAAAATATGTACTTATACAGTACTGTCATCAATGGTATTTTGTTTTTATTTATTGTTTTCAAGCTATACTAGGCAAATTCATATGTTGGCTGCCCTAAGAGGTAACTGTAACATACATTTATAAGCACCAAATGACCAAAAAGTAGTCATGTCTTCAGAATTTTCATTTTCAAAATGTTAGAAAATCTCAATCCCTGTGCAAAACCTGAAATTATGATATACTTCTCAAAAAGACTAATTGAGTGAATGATGTCTCATAAAGTTAACAATACTGAACATTGGTTATTCTGCATCATAATTCCAGCCCAGCCCTAATTCTTCTTATTCAAGGCCACCAGGATTTGCTGAAAATGATTATTGCAAGTGATGTAGTTTGATAGTGTTCAAGTTACAGCTGCATCACCAATCTCTCAGAAACCATGACTGGTACAATCATGGAGGTCCAGTGGAGAAATGGCTTTGCAAATAATGGCTACATTCAGTAATGTTGCAAGTAAAAGTGAATGGTCAGATAAGGTGGATTTGTTTCCAAATGTAGGTTACTGTGACACAGTAAACTGTCTTGTCTTTAGCCCTAGTCTCTACTCTGTGAGTAAAAAAACACTCTGAGTTGCAGCTTGAGAAGAGTCAGCTCAGTTAACCTGAACAAACTGTTAGCTAGCTAACTAGTCAGCAGGCTAACTTAACAAAGCACCTAATGTAAATATTAAGCAGATAGGAGTTTTTGCTCACAGCTCATGGTTCCATAGCGATTTCTCCGTAGGGAAAATGAATGGGGTTTCACATAATCGTCTCTGTCACAGTCTACGTTTAATGCAGGATTTTCAAAGTCGGTCCGTTTTTACCTTCGGATATTTATGTCTCTATTGGCACTGGGTCTGTTGATTTCTGTAACCGTTTTCTAGTCCAGTGGTTCTCAACGTGGGGTCCGGGGACCACCAGGGGTCCTTGAGGGCATTCCAGGGGGTCCCCAGCAAACTGATGAATTGTTAAACGTCATTATTTTGTCATTTTAGAATGACTATTTTGATCATAGTTTCACTGTTATCTCTCTACCTACAGTACAGATAGTCATGGAATTCTGGACAAAATCATATCTGACAATAAAAATATTCTCAGATTTGGGTCTGAGAGACAAAATCTCATCAAATGGGGGTCCGTGGCCCCAACGTGGACTAGATTAGGGGTCCTTGATATGAAAAAGGTTGAGAACCACTGTTCTAGTCCAAGTAGTATTTTTGCTAGCAACAAGCTAAACACTTCAGCGCATGTAATTTGCGTCAATGTTTGCAAAACACTATGTCATGTAATCTCATGTGGGATGGGCCATTAATTTGGCAAATAAAATTTCATTCATTCATTCATTCATTCGTTCATTACACCTGGGCACTTGTCTCTTTCTATTTAACAGGAAAGTTAATACATTGTGAATGAAATACCTACAAATAAAAAACCAGCACAGAATATAACCATGTCTATTGAATTCTGTTGAGATGACCAAGTTGTACATTTAGAAACAAAACCAGCATGCCGCACAAACTGAGGACCTCCAATATGGCTGCCAGCGGGTGTGTTACCTCACCTGAAAGCCCTCTACAGGGAAGTGAAGTCATCTGTTCCTGACTGAGTTGAATTTGACTCTCGATGCCCACAGATGATAACAGCACCGTGGGGAAAAGGCCTGTGACGTAGTGGAAAACAGAAACATGTCATCTCCTCACCATGGACTCAGTTAATGAGCCAATAATGTTGTTTTACCTCGTCTCATTTCACACATCTGACCACTCCACCCACATGTACTAGAATAGCTGTGATCTAATGGTCCAGAGAAAACAAACAACACACTCCCATTGCAAATGGATACCCTGCTGTCTTCTGAGTGTCTTGTGGCTGTCATTTTTCCTCAAACTGTGAGCAGAGAATAACCTTCCACTCAGCTCTTGCAGTACAGGAAGGGCCACTGATACAAAATTAATTCCTACTTTTATCACTTCAAGAGATTTTCAGATTAATCAAAAGGCATCAATGAGAATGTGGAGAAGATTAAAGATGTTCATCTATGTTTAATGTTCATGAATGTATTCACAATGTACTCTTCCCCAAAATAGATCAAACTGCTTTGGATATTATTACCTTTAATCATCCAGGGAAGGTTGACTATTGAGTATTTATACTATTTTTTTTCCACCAATGCCCGACTCCACATTCACAGTCATAGTTAAACACCTGGGAGCTGTCTAGTACAACTGTTGGCCACTGAGCAACCCCATTGGAGCAATTAGGGGATAAATGCCTTGCTCAATGGGCACCACAGCAGTGCTAGTTGAGGGAGGAGAGAGCAATACTCATTAAATTAATTCAACTTTATTATCCCCCAATACACAAAAGCACATGAGACCAAAAAAGCAAACATCATAATCACAATCATCATTCACTCTCTCCACCCAGTTTCACAGTACTGTACATAGGTTGATTTGAAATTACATGATCTAATCTCTGTGGGAGAATTTTAATCTGTGATGAAAATCTTACAGGCCGACTCCATAAGAAGTTACTGCTGTTTTGTGTGATTAAATGTCTTGGCTTGGATTGATTGTTCTTTGGACTTGATGGACTTCAGCTGATCTCTTTGATGTTGTTTTTATTGGATGTTTTCATGCTTTACATTGTTTTATGTTGTGTGTCTGTAACTTATATGTCTGTCATAGATGCTGCTTTTCTTGGCCACGTCCCTCTTGAAAGAGTATCTCAAAGAGGCTTTCCTGGTTAAATAACGGTTAAATCAATAAAATAAAGTATGACTCACGTAGTGCAAAGACAACAGTAACTCAAATACAGTGCAGAGGGACAGTGCAAGGCATATTATAGATAGCATACTTTGGATATTACTCTACATACTGTATATACATTCAGTGTTCAACAGCTAATTACGATGCAGCAGAAGGAAACCTGCCAGCTTCAGATGATCTGTCCAGACACCTAAACCTGATAACAGCTGTGAAGCGAAGCAACAGCTGTCACGCTTGGAAGCAGCTATGTGTGAAATAGTATTTGCAAATAATCCATAGTGTTTTTGTTGTAATCTGCTTGAAGTACCAGATTGGTGGGGTTTCAGCACATCAGGAAAATTCAAATGCGTCAGTTGTCACAGAAAAGTACATCTTCTCTGTGACAAAGCTCACCCAACTGATACCCAAGGCAGATTAAAACAAATTCAAGAAATTATTTGCAACTACTGCTTGATCCCAGTCTTCTTTCCTGAGGTAAATAAAGATATGATAAGATGGAGTGTACCTATATATGCCATTTACTTCTGTTGTGTTAACCGAACTGGGTCAAACAGTAGATGATATCAACCACTGAATTCAGAAAAAGAAAAGTACACTAACTTGAGTTTCAAATGTGTTTCTTTAATTGTCTTTTTTTCTGGCATTCACTGTGTCATAATTTATGCAACTATTCGGATGAAACAAACCACAAGTATCTGCAAGTGCTATGTGTCCCAGGTGTGGATCTTTCAAGTTTCTTTTCATTAAAATTGTATTTAATGAAGAAGAGGTTTTAATTTAATTTTCTCATCCATTTTGCATTTGCAAAGCCGATCTATTGTTCATGAAAGGAAATCACATCAGTAGGGAAACAAGGAAGCGGCACAGAAAAAAGTTTAGTCACTTGGCTGACAAGCTTGTAGAGCGTAGGCAACGATGAGGAACCACAAAAGAATAAAGATCATGCTCATAGTTGGGTTAAGTATTGTATGTATAAATATATAAGATAAAATAAAATTTAGCATTTGAAGAAAACAAATATAGAAATCAAACACATATTCAGGGGGAAGCAAATCAAGAGTCAATGCAGCACCAGAATCACTTTTAAAGGCATTTATTGATGAAATACACACTTAGGTTTTGACAAAAGCTTCCGTAGTTTTGTACGTAAGAAATTCCAGCCCCGTTCTAGACCCAAAACTCCTTGAATTAAATGTGGCAATGGAAACCAGTTCATTACATGTGCAATAAATAACAATAATACAAAAAGGAGGCAAGGAAAAGGACACCTGAATAAGTGCCGTGTTAACCTGAAAAAAGATAACAAAAATCAGAGAAAATTCTGTCACAGAACCAACCAAACAAAAAAAAAAAAAAAGAGAGAGAGACAAGACCAAAATAAAATCCAGTCGTTTTGTATTTCGGGTGCATTAGTGTATGTTCTGAGATTTCCTGGTCACCCTCAGGACCAGAAGGCATTTAGTGACCTGAGGAATTGACTGGAAAAAAAGGAAAAATAAAAGATTGGAGTTCTACGCCGAAACCTGGAACCATCTGAGAACCGTATATTGCACATTTTCCTTGCAAATACAATTAACCACACTGCCAGATTCACATGATTTTTTTTCTTTTTGCTCTTGACCTAAAAAAAGAACATACCTTTTTGTGTTTGTTATACATAGACAGAGCATTGCGTAGACATGAACACACTTAGAATAATACAAAAAAAGGGAATTCCATTACAAATTCATAATTTAAGCCATTTTATGCATGAGTCCGGTATGTGTTCCACAAAGAAAATAAAAAAAACTGAAAGAAATAATACAAATTCTTGAGCACAAAGGAGAGCAAATCTCTTTTTCAAAAATTCATAAACAAACAAGCTACTGCAGAAGTCAATTTTTACAGCATAAATAAATAACAATAATACAAAATTGGACAGATTTATTGATGACATCTGCTATGGCTCATGGGGGCATGCCACTGTGAGGTTCGGTAGCTGTTGACTGATTTCCCAAATTACATGGGAATTACTGAAACCAGCAGTCTCAACATAGCAATCATATAGAAATGTTGATGGGAGTCATTTTCCAACAATTGCCTCTTTGTGAAAGGACTTTGCTCATCTAACCGTGAAGCCCTAGCGGTCGGCGACAGCGCAGCGTCTCTGAAAGCATCAGCCGTGATGCAGGTTTGATCCTGAAGTGAGAACTCTCGAAATTCCCGAAATTTAACCAGACAGTTGCTCCCTAAACTGCACCACCCATGGAGACGTGTTTCAGTGCAGTTGAGCGTGGCGCTTTTCAGAGCCGAGCAGCCTTTTAGAGCGGCGGTGTGTCTGGCCACCCCCGGCCAGACAATCCATACTTTTTTTGGAGTGTGTTTTAGCCCGTCTAGCTGTCCCCCCGAGGTCCTCCTCTCTTTCTCTCTCTCTCTCTCTCTCTCACACATACACAAAGCCCGCCTGTGAGATTACTAAGCTTTACAGAGGACTTAGAAATGAGGGAGAAAGAGAGAAAAAAAAAAGCCATCACCCTCCCAGAGTGGACATTTATTACAGTGGAGTAAACAAGCAGAGCCATTTTAAGTTCCCAGGAATGGTTTTGCTGCCTTCCTGAACGAGCTTAAAATGAATCTCGCCGCCTTTAGAGAACAACCTTGTGAGACTTCACCGAGTTCAGACGGTGTGTACAAAGTAGCCCCGAACTGACTGTTAACTCGTCTTCTCGACATGGGGGCTAAGGCAGACTACTGTACAGTCCGCCGGTGCTGGCAGTCCACGCAAAGCTGTGAAACCGTCTCGAATGGAAAAATTTCACACGGCTCGCCCCCGAGCATCGGACGGATCCTGGAGGCAGATAACAAATGGGCTGACAAGGTGTTCAAGGTCGAGTCAGAGAAGAGGAGCGCGTGAGCCGGAAGCTGCGGCGGGCCTCGGCCTCCCTCCACGCCGCAGACCTCTCAGCGCTGATACCGACCCCCCCCCACCCACCCCCCATCTGCAGCGAGGCAGAGGCCGGCCTCCTGTAAGCCTCTTAGCTGGGCTGTCAAGTGTAGCGGCACTGATGTCTCAATGTTGCCGCCGATAAAAAAAAAAGCGTGAACATCGATCCATTCCACTGCACTGGAGGTGGAATATGCAGCCAGCAGTACTCACACACACTCTCTCACACACACACACACACACACACACAGTCCTCCAAGGCTGTGTGGAGGTCTAGTCTCCCAAGAGCTGGAGTGAACTTTGGAAAACATTTGAGCAAAATCACCTGTACTTACTTCCTTAGCCATGGATGCTCTAGACCTACATGCTTGCCGAGCCAATTATCTGTTGTGGGGCGAGGAAAGCCTCAGTCCGACTCTGGGAAGCACAAACATCTCACCAAGGACACTGCGGGTCGAGCAGAGAAAGCTATAATAAGTGTGAGATTCTCTTTGAGGCAGGAAATCGCAGGTAGCTCACCCAATTTCTCACCAGTTCTCTCTCTCGTTTGTTTTTTCATAGCACCGGCCCCATCACGCTCCATGACTTATTTAAAATTCCCTCTGTTTGCTTTCCAGAGCAAGGCTGGGCCGCTGGGAAAAACCAAACCAAACGAATCAACAAGAAGAGAGAAAAAAAAAAAAAAGCCAGCACCGTCTTTATCTGCACAGCGAGACAGCTTCGACGAGAGAAGACACCCAGAGACTCCAGCGTGTACAGGCACGACACAAAGACTTCTGGGGGAAAAAAAAGGGGGTGTGACGGGAGGAGAGCTTCGCAAACCGCTAACGCCGCGAAGCCAGAGTGCTTTTCTGTCTCTGACCGAGTCTCTCTCTTTGAGACGAGTTGAAAGTTTGCAAGAAGAAGAAGAAGAAGTAGTTAGCACCGTGAGAAGCACCAACGGCAGAGAGACAGAGACGACCCCAGCGACCGTCACTGTGGCAACGCCCCCAAAAACAAAACCCTGCCCTTTTTCCCCTCGGGTCCCCCTTTTCCGATTCTTAAGAGATCACAGGGTTCCTGGAACAGTACTCACAGAATACAAGACAAGAACAAAGGCCACGTTCACACTGGAGGCCTTCATGCTCAATTCCAATATCCTGCTCACATCAGATTTTTTTTGGATGGTTCAGATCTATTGTAGGATTGGACCCATATCTGATGTGCCGAGTAACAGTAAGAAAAGTCACATTTGTTTTTGGACCTACATCACCCTGCATCACCCGCTTGTGCCTTCAAGTTTTAAAGGTGATGGAGCTCTTTGAAATTGGTGGCTCCTAAACTGTGGAACGCTCTCCCACTGGACTTTAGACCTGCGGACTCTGTTGACACTTTCAAAAAGCAGCTAAAGACTCATTTGTTCAGACTGGCCTTTACTTCGCTTCTGTGTCTGTAATTCTGTGTGTTTTTTGTGTCATTGTTTCTATGTCTTACTGTTATTTTTTAACAGTTTTCTGGTCTTGAACTATTTTACTCTTGTGATTTTAACTTTTTAACCTCTTGTGAAGCACTTTGTGACTTTGCTCTGTGAAAGGTGCTTTATGAATAAACTTTTATTTACTTGACTGAATTGAGTCGTCTCCCCAAATACCAATCAAGTCGGCCATTTGGCTTCCTGTGTCTCATTGTCCTTAATACTAACACTGGCTCAGCCAAGCCGCTAAAATTACGACAACTGTCTCGGGTGAATGATGCAAGATTTACTTATCGTCATGGCAACACTGACAATTTCGATTTACGCTTCAAATATAAGTTACATGTAGGTTGCATGCTTCGGGATCCAATCGGATTAGAAAAAAAGAAAGCAACTTTATGCAGATTTTGCGGTTGACAATGATTAGAAAACATCAGATCTGGGTCACATGTGAGAGAAAACATCAGAATTGGAACATATAAATCTGCAGTGTGAACGTAGCCACAGAAAACAAGAGGAAAAAAAAACAAAAAACCCTAAAATGTAACCTTTGTTTCAATGCCAAAGCCTCTTACAGTACAAAGCAGAACGTTCTGCACAGTACAGAACGGTTTGTGTTGATAACATTGTTTTTTTTTAGTTTGTCTTGAGTCACGATTATACAGAGTAGCACCTTGAGGGTGTTTTACAGCTTAAACGCCTGAAGAAAAAGCTGATGTACATGTAAGGGATTGTAATACAAATATACTGCAGGATGCTTACACAGGAACCAGGAGGTGACAGAACTTAAACGTGACAAGGGTTCTGGGCGGGCTCAGCTAAGGTCAAAGGCAAAAGTTAGTGATATCCGAAGGAATCGAGCAACTGAAAACGTACTGGATGACTCCTGCCTGGGTCAAACAGACAAACTACAAATACTTTTTATGGGTTGTTTTAACCCTACTGATGTGTTGGGGTTTACTACATAGGGCAATACAAGGAGAGCCAAGTTCAAGAACAATCTATGCGACAAATTTAGAGTTCTTCTGATGTGTTCATCCCCACACACTTGGTTCTCTAAGCAGGTTAAAACAAACATTGAAAACTATTTGGTAGTACTATTTGACCCTGGGTTAGTATGAATGTGTGCTTTGAATGGAGCTGAATGGAGACCAGACTCTTTCACACCTTAAGACTGCAAAGTATTGACTGTAATGGAGTCAAGAACGTCTTAGAAAACCGGAGTAATATTACTTTACAATGACCTTATTCCAGGAAATTAACATGTATATTAGCCTATGGAAAAGTATCGTAAATGTAGAACAATGCTAAGTTTGCTCTTGCAAAGGTATAACAGCACAATGTATTGTATTTGGGAGATTTTCACCAAGTACTAACATAAGTTTTCTTCCGTAAGTTAATATAAAAAGGTTAATACACTGGAATAAAGACACTGTAACATAAATTGTTACCAAAAACCAGTAAATCAAAACATGCACAGATGGTCTAAGTCTCTATGCTGTAATAGGCTGACTGGTAACCAAACAAAAAGGAGTTTTGGTTGAGCTGGTTTGGTGCAGACCATATAAAACTCTGTTCATTTCATATGCACAGCACAGGTTCTTCACTGGCAGGGTTCCTACACATTTTCCATCTCAAAACTCCATACTCTCTCCGGACCACAATGTCTTGACTGGATTTGTAGATTTTAGTAGATGTTGTACAATAGCGGCTTGGTGATCTGACTGTCTACTAGCTCGCATCCCCCTATACTGAAGATCATTATTCAAAACAACAAATAACACAATAAAAGAAATGACAGAGGGTTCACAAAATGGGTCATATGTGTATCAGGAGTGGACCAAAAGATTTTTCGATACCTTTCAGACTTTTTGTGTGTCAAATTTCCAAACTTTTCAAGATCTGGACATTTTCAAATTCATTCCCCATACTCTTCCAGACCTGCGTAGGAACCCTGCATTTGAACATCATATAAGACAAAACAGCTTTTTGTGGGCAGACACAATGCAAAGGGGAAATAATCATGGATAGGTCAGTGAGGTAATACTACTTGAGGTCTGACATGGTGTTTTGGGATCCAGTTGTGGCAAAGTTAAAAACAGTTCAGCAGTTGGGGATTAAGACATTTTTGTCTGACAAACCACTGGTTTGCTGTGTCACACAGTAGGACAGTATGTTGTTGAGGAGCAGTCCTCCTCAATGTTAGTAACATACATTTATAAGCACCAAAATGACCAAACACTAGTCATTTTTTTTTTTCCAGAATTTCATATCAAAATGTTCAAAAATCTCAATCCCTGTGCGAAACCTGAATTTGTGATTTAATTCTCAAAAAGACTTGTAAATTTGTGTTTTGTAAAGTTAATAATATTGAACACTGGCTATTCTGCATCATAATTCTAAGTTGTACGACGAAAATATTTTCCCCTTGACTTTCAGAAATGTCACCTTATGCACAGGTAAATGCTTATGAGTTTTTATGTTCCATTAATTTTCTTGAAGCTGCACTAGGTGTTGGTGGCCCCAAATGGCAGTGAGAGGTGAAAAATTTGAACTTCAATACCCAGAAATCCTGCAATGTGATGTCATTAAACTGCACACAGCTCGCTCGTGTTTACCAGCCCGGCCGGTCTGTGACGCTTTATACCAAAGAGACGAGAGAGGAGAAGATCTAACGCCGGTGAGTCCAGCTTTCTCAGCTGCTGTTTAGGAGACAGTTTGGATTTCACTCTTCCAAGTTTCAATTCTTCACTTCTTGTGGGTGGAAAGGTGTCAGTACCAACACCAGAATTTCATTTGGGCAAATGTATCGCATCTCAGTGAGTGTGGATGTGACGCTCTTCTCTGTTTCAGCCCCTCTTTGTGATAAGACGGCTGTATTTTTCCATAAAAATCTTTGCCTAGTGCAGCTTTAAGAGCCTTTCGCACTGAATTTGCAGCAAATGCGACAGAGGGGGAAAAAAAAACTGTGTCCTCTACAAGGGAGAAGGGCGCTAACAACATCTGCTGGTAACACAGCTCAAGCCCTCAGCTGTAAACACGTGGGTGGACTTTCCTAGATGTGCTAAGTATCTGCCAGCCGGGCTTGAGCGCTGCTAAAAGGTTGAATAAACACAAGGACGGATATTAAGGACTGCATGGTGCCAAAAGCTAAAGAGATTAAAATCAATAAAAATGACCGTCCTCTCTGCCCACTGCGGCTGCATATTGCATTTTTATGTCTTGCAGGCATTTCTGGACATCACTGTGTTGTATAGCGTTATTTATAAGATTCTGCTTGATTATACTGTTCAACTGAAAGAAAATTAAAAAAAAAAAAAAACAACAGAAGAAGAAGAAAGGTAAACTGTATTCCATGAAGGCGGGTGAGATGAGAAGCACGGGGGGGGTGGGAACGTTTCGAAGCTTTCTGCTTTGCTCGTCTGCCTCAAAGTCTTGTAATGCTATCACAGCAACGCCACATACTTAGGCCCCACATACGCATAAATGGCAGAGGATCTGATATATTTGTTTTGTGTCTTTCTCAGACAACATAAAGATGCATTTATATATTTCCATACTGATAGTGAGTCTGTCTTTAAAACCCTAATTTATCACCTCCATACTACATACAAGTAGCCCCACATATAGATAGCACTTCTGGGATCCACTCTTTTTAACAGTCTAAAGTCTCTCTTACTCTCTTCAATCTCTCTTGTAATGACATTTTATGTACAATATTGGTATATAGAACATAAATTACTACACAAAAATTTTAGCCTATTCACAATTGACAATCATCAAGAACCCAATAGCAAATTAGAAAAAGCCAAAAAAAAACAAAAAAAAACAAAACAAAAAAAGAGACAACAGTTCAATAAACAGCTTCAAAAATGATGCCTGTTATATAACTTTTTTATATACTTTCTGTGCTCCCAAGACGTGTCGAGTGTATTGTGAAAAGAAAAGAAAAAAAACACCTGTATATAAAAAAACGTCCTCTTGCCCCTGTCAAGTCATTTCATCAGGAGGAAGGAGGCTGAAGTCTGCGTGAAGCTCCAAAAAAAAAAAAAAAAAAAAAGACGGTCACATGATTTCCCCCCGACATCTTGTTTGCGTGTAAACAGAGCACCAGTAGTGTCTTGGTTCCATGTGTCTCTTCTGTACAAAAGTATAAATATATGCTTTCTCTCCATTTTGTCTTGTTTTTTTTTTTTTTCACATATCTAGGATGTAGCGGACAAAAAAAAACAGAAAAAAAAGGTTGTTTTAGTTCCCCGGGAAAAAAAACGCCAGTGTTGCAGTATCTGTGCTGGAGGTTACCGGTTTTGTTGTGTTTGTCTTGTACCCCCCCCTCCTCCCCCTCCCTCCCTCCCCATCCCTCCCCCTCAAAAATCACAATTTGCTGGCATGTGTGGACGTTTGCCGTGGGTGTTTGCTTGGTGTCGGTTGATCGTCTCTGCATAAATAAAAAGGTTTTTTCGGCACAGTCCGCGGCCACCGGGCCCCAAAAAAAAAACAAAAAAACAAAAAAACAACCGTTGTGTGTCCGTTTTCGCTACAGCAGATCCATCTTAGGTCTGTAATGGAGCAGGAGAGGCGATTTCTGCAACGACAAACAACGAAAAACACACAACCTCAGCATGAGTCAGCGTTTGTCATAATCCAATAATCCCAATATCTTTAACAGTGAGGAAAGTCCGGCAACAATTCAGTTCATTTCAGCAAATTCAAAATATAAATGCAGTTCACATCGCTATGATAAAGCCCTCTTTCTTTCTCAATAATGTCTGGGATGCTCAAGATGCTCTTTGCAGATTTGATATTGACTCCAGACTGTACAGAACTCAGCTGCCAGGCGTTTAACCAGAACCAAGTGATCACATCACTCCTGTTTTAGCCTCTTTACACTGGCTCCCAGTATGTTTTAGAATAGAGTCCCTTCTTAAAACATATTTTTATCGGAGAGCCTTTAATGATTTTACTTACTGAGTTTGAATTTCCTTTGAACTGTCTTTTATTTCCTTTAAAAAATGTTCTGTCTTTTCCTATTCTTATCTTTTCCTACACTGTATTGGTTTTTATACACCAAATTTTTTTTTATCTGTTTTCTTTTAAAAACCTGATGATTTTATGACTTGTCTGTTTTATTTTGCTGCCTTTGTGAAGCACTTCGTAACGTGGATTTTGAAAAGTGCTCTATAAATAAAGATCATTATTATTATTATTATTATAATATGAGAATCTGCTTATGGAAAAAGGATCATATTTTCCAATCAATCATCTTATTTCCTTTGGTTTCCTTGGATGCACAGCGGCAGAAGCCTGCTTGGTCACGCCTGCTTAGCATCAATCAAATCCTATTAGGACTACAAATACACGCATCAGAATTGCTTGATGTCATTACAATGTAACGCACGTGTTTCTGTGAGATTTCACACTTCTCCGCAGACAGTTTAGAAGCTAGGTTACCTTAAATCTCCATCTTGTCACGACGACAAATTTCAAAGTGTGGTCCTTGCCCAAGATTTCCTCGTTGCATAAAATGTCCAGCTGTGAAGAGAAGACAAAAGAAGGACAAAATTACTTGACGTCTAACCTGAGGGTGTTTGAACTTTCTGAAAGCGGGCGGAGAAATAAATCTGTTTTTCCCCCAGTGAGGGCTAACAGGATGATAAGACGACACACAGAGTGAAACACACTAGTTTGAGGCCATTGCTTCTTGTTTTCCAGGCTCAGATTATCTCAGCAACACACACAACGCCGAAACTAAACTTCCAACACCGACTCGGCCCCTCACTTTCCATTAGCCCCCTTTTCCACTGAAGGCCAAAAAGCCCAAGAACTTTGGCCCAGGAACTCTAGCCTGGAACTTAAGCACTAGCTGGGCTAAACTTGTTTCAAGTGTTTCCACTGAGCAACCTGGTCCCTGCGTAACCATGACAACTAACTTACACAACTGCTTGTCATCAAACGTGGCAGACAACGCTGCTGTCAAATGTACCGTATAATCGTTAACATTAGCTTTAATTACTTTGTGGGAAGTTTTAAAAAAAGAAGAAGGTTGCAGGATGAGGCTAACATCATTCACATGAAAAAACAAAGTGTCATCGCTGGGCAGTGATTTAAACACCTACTGAAGGTGTTAAAGTATTAAAAAAAACTGCCTTGCCAGTGTAAGCAAAGGCATTTTTTCCCCCTTTAACATTAGTCCTTTACTACTGTGTGTGTCAAACTTGGAAAGTGAGTGATAGTAATTGGGGTATTTTCTAGACAGCTAAATAAGGCCAATGTTGGTTTTAATATACAGTATAAGGCTAAAAAGTTGTTTTCTATGTGTTTTTCTATGTGTAGCAAGATTTTTTTTCTACGATAGCAGCTGAAAATAATGCAGATTTAAGAATTAACATAGTTTCTAACAGGTAGATGCTCATTAATGTAGGAATGGCTGCACTCAGTTACAGACGTTACTAAGCAACACCCCCTATTTGATAAAATATAGAATGTGATGATGTATAAGCATCAGGGCTAACAGCTTTGGCCTTGAGGATCTGGGAGGCCCAAGTAGTGGGGCTTGAGTTCCTGGACTAGCCCTGTTTTGGCCCAGGCCAACCCAGTGGAAAGGGGTCAGGAACTCTGGAACTAAGCACCAGGTTTGGCCCTCAGTGGAAAGCGGGCAATTCTCTGTTATAACATCTCTATTTCTCGGAGAGGAGGCTGGGGGAGGTTTGTTTTGCCCTCGGCAGCTCGGCAACAGGAAGGCTTTTTGGGAGAACACAAAAGTTCACTTGTAAAACAATACTAATCAAAAGGCAGCCTCGCCAAATCCACTGCTGCTCTCCTGCGAGTTACACATTGATATTCTGAGCGCTGCCTCGCATCTGCATCTGCATCTGCCAATCAATACCGATCTGAGTGCAAAGGGGGCTTCTGGGGGTGAAGGAGAGCAGGGAGAGAGAGAGGGGGAGAGAGAGAGAGAGAGAGAGAGCGATAGAGAGAGACAGAGACACTGCCACAGCATCACCTGCTGGCTCACACTGGTAGTTTCGCCTGGCTGAGAAACAGCAGCCGGCCTTTATCAGTCCGGACAGAGCTGTGGATGCTGTCCAGGTTTGTGATTAGCAAGATACCAAAAATAAGCCAGGGACAAGCCTGGAGAGCAGAGATTTCCCATTAGAAATGAATGAGGCGTCAAAAACAGAAATTCTGAAAAAAAAACAGAAAAGCTCATCCCAGATCTTCCTCGATTTCACTGTTTTGGTCAGAAAGTTTCTAGATTCCAGCTCAAACTCTCTCCTTCACACAAACGCTCACTTAAATCAATGTTTGCTGACTAAAATAATAATAAAAATGCAGCAGAAGTGGTGACGCTTTCATTCTGTAATGTCATGGACAGTTTATGTAGGAATGCACAGAGAAAGTGCAAACAAAATAGATTTATGCTGCGTACACGTCATGTTGGATTCACTTTGATTATGAGCTGCTGACTGGAGGGAAACAAACGCTCACATCAGCCTCTTGGTGGTAATTACAACTAGAGCGTGGAAATCGTTTGTAGGGTCTGAAATCTCCCACTTGGCAACTCTGCTTATGACAGGGGATTTTGGATTTGGGCGTTCCAATGTGAAAGCTTTGAATGCGAAATCTTATGTAGTCTGAGAAGGGGATGTAAAAAAAAAAAAAAAGTTTACTCGTGTCTGAAAACTTGAATCCTAAAAAAAAAAAAAAACAAGATGTCATCCCGTTTTTCCGCCTCTTCCATTAATGTGATTGTGGCATTTGACAAATTTGAAATTTCATTGTAATGAAGAGCCATTTGCTGGATGTAGACTGAAATAAGCGATGAGACTCCAACTACCGTAAAACTTCAATTAAAAGCCGAGTCCCAATTAAATGCCGAGTCCCTTTTACTGGCCGGGTGTGGCTACACGTTTTGACAAATAAAGCAGTTTATTATTTTTTTTTACTTGCATTCAAACGTCAGTCACATTTGCTGATCGCCATGGCGGCACAGAGAAAAAAGTACGACCTGAAATTCAAGCTGTCAGTTGTCAAATTTGCTGAACAAAACTCAGGAGAAGCAGCAGCAGGACATTTCTCCGTTGATGTTTTTTCGGCTTTCATCTTTTCTAAGGTAGGCTACCGGTATTTTGATCTCTCTCTCTCTCTCTCTCTCTCTCTCTCTCTCTCTCTCTCTCTCTCTCTCTCTCTCTCTCTCTCTCTCTCTCTCTCTCTCTCTCTCTCTCTCTCTCTCTCTCTCTCTCTCTCTCTCTCTCTCTCTCTCTCTCTCTCTCTCTCTCTCTCTCTCTCTCTCTCTCTCTCTCTCTCTCTCTCTCTCTCTCTCTCTCTCTCTCTCTCTCCTCTCCTCTCTCTCTCTCTCTCTCTCTCTCTCTCTCTCTCTCTCCTCTCTCTCTCTCTCTCTCTCTCTCTCTCTCTCTCTCTCTGAAGCAAATAAAAGCCCGGGCTATTAATTGAAGTTTTACGGTATTTGGAAAAGGTCGCTAATCATTTCCTACAGGTATTAGGTACAGTATGTATGACTGTCAGTAAGGTAGGACACAAACTGACGAATTTCAGCAGCTCTGGGCCAAAGAAAACAAATATCTACAAATCACCAGGAGGAGAAAATGTTATCACCTGAAGTTCATCTTTCAGTATTTCAAATATACAGATGGAGACAGAGAGAGAGAGAAATCCTAAAAAAATGTCAGTAATGTATAGATCTTCACATAGCCTATAGCAGTGATTCTCAACCTTTTCATATCAAGGACCCTAGTTTAATCCACATGGAGCCACAGATCCCCATTTGATGAGATTTTGTCTCTTGAACCAAATCTGAGAATATATTTATTGTCGGATATGATTTTGTCCAGAATTCCACGACTATCTGTATTGCAGGTAGAGAGATAACAGAGAAACTACGATCAAAACAGTCATTCTTCTACATTCTCTAATCGTGTTAACTTCTTCTAAATGAAATAATGCTGAAGTTTAACAATTCATCAATTTGCTGGGGACCCCCTGGAACCCCCTCAAGGACCCCTGGTGGTCCCCGGACCCCACGTTGAGAACCACTGGCCTATAGTTTCAATGATATTGGAAGATTGTGTGTCCCTTTTTTACAAACTCTGGTGCTCCCAGTTCATGCCTAAAGTCAACAAACATCATCTTCAGTTCATTCATTCATTCATTCATTAACTCATTCAGTTCCTTCAGCTGCAGAGATGTTTAGCTGTGTGACACAAACAGAAGGAAACGAGTAAATGGCACTCTGGTTTTTTTTTTTTTTTACTTTCTATTTTTTTTTTTTACAAGAGCGTTGTGTGTTGTGTTGTGAAGCGCGGCACTCGCCTCGCCGCTGGAGACAGAATGGGTTCGAACAAGTGGCTCTCGATAGTCAATAGATAAGACAACAATGGCCGGGCTGAGAGAGAGAGAGAGAGAGAGAGAGAGGAGAGAGAGAGAGAGAGAGAGAGAGAGAGAGAGAGAGAGAGAGAGAGAGAGAGAGAGAGAGAGAGAGAGAGAGAGAGAGAGAGAGAGAGAGAGAGAGAGAGAGACGGCTCTGCCAAAAGCTGTGTTATGGAAGCCGACGCCGATGATGGAGCCCGACCCACTCGTCTCCGTGACAGCCGGCGAAAAAGACACAGAAAATAGAAAAATAGAAGACAAGCAGGCGGCCGCCATGATTAGTCACGGCATCCTAAAAATAAAATCTATCAAATTATCAACCCCCCCCCCCCCCGCCACCCCCCACCCACCCATCCCCGCTGCGCTGATGAGGGTGCTAAAGACATAATAAATAGCAAAATTAGAAGATATAGATATCACAAGGGCTTATTTCCGGCTGAATATATGAATATAAAGGCTTTGCATGTGTGTACAGATAGTGTCACTCACAGAAAAGTACACTGCTTTGTCCTTTATATACTTTCTTGTGATTATCTAAGCTTTCTAGTGCATTCTATTATCCCAAACGCCAAGAATTGAAGGGTTTTGAAAAATGTTGCTGTTGCTTAATAATTCTATCCTCAAATTCGTAACTATTTGGCAAGTAGAGGAATTAAGATGACTCATAACTTTAATAGTGACCGATAATGTGCTTTACGTTCCTGTCAAATTTTTCAAATGGAGGATCACTCACTTTAGAATTAAACTTTTTCTGGAGGAACTAAACTTCTGCACACTTACTTCCATGCAGGTTTCTTTATTTCACCAAGTGTTTTGGTTGAGTTGGTCCTCGTCCTCATCAGACTGAAATCGTGGCAAAATAAAGAAACTCGTATGGGCCTAAGTGTGCAGAAGTTTGTTCCTCTACTTATACTTATTTTGGCCTCTAGCTCCTCAGCAAAGATAGTAGTCGAGTGTGCGGTTATCTCTCTATATATAATGAAACTCTTTGTAATGAAAAGTAGTATTTCATTCAGGTCGGTCCACTACTCGTCTCCTCACTCGATCCCTTGAATAAATAGGAGTAATTTATAAGCAGAGGTGATTCCTGACTATTTAAACCTTTTTGTTACTTCTTGTATTTCTTTGTTTTCCTCCTTCATTAAAATGGCTGATCTACGGTTTCAAACTGCATTGCCCGGCCTGACCTTTTCAGAATAGGAAGCGGTGAGAACAGGTGACCTGCAGGTCAAACCTGGCCTTGAGCAGTGGAGCGATTTGACTGGTGCCAAGTGTTGCGTAACAGTTATGGAGCGGGTCAATAAGAGCAAGGACAGAACTGGGACAGATCCCTGGATGATGGAGCAAAAACCCGCTCAGCCCTGAAGCACCAGGCTCAATCCAGACCAATGAACTGCTCACTTTTACTTGTATTTGTTTCTTGTAGGATGATTGTAGTTTAATAATTTTTCACTGAAAACTGCATTTTGCGATTCATGGGACTGACTGTTTCCGCTGAGCACAGCAGGGTTTGGGGTCAATTCATGAATTAATTCATCAATTCCAATTCAACTGAGGAATTGGAATTGGAGTTTGAAAAAACCTACAGGAAACACAATTGGAAATGAATTGGAATTTTAGGAAGTTTACATTTAATTCAATTAAATTCAGTGACATTTTTTCTTACAAATATCTGAGATTACACATAGTGTTATATATTATCGATACTGAATATCATAAAATGTTTAAGGTTCCTTTCAGGTGGTAGCTGATGCAGAACATGTAATCATAACATATATTATGATTGAACATTTTGATTTGTTGAACTTTTATTTGATTCATAATGTTTAGCGAGTCGAGACAAACTCTCTTAGAAGTGGAATTTCATGGATTTTCACTGTTTCCAATTCAGTTCACAATCTGTTTCCTTACAGCTGGGTGACATTCCAACTCCAACTCCAGGAACTGGAATTGACCATAAATTCTCAATTCAATTCATGAATGGCCTCAAACCTTTCCAGTCTGTGGGTTAGATTGTGTCTCAATTTACTTGAACCCATGTGAGTACAGAGACCCTTTCTGTGATTGGCCAGGAACGATCTCGACTGCAAACAGAAACATCGTTGGTTCAGGTGACAACAAATTCAGGAAAGCAGCTCCAAAGACAACTGTGCCAGACTCATGACTCGCAAAATTTAAAATGGTCACAAGGGTATTTTAAAAAAAAGCAAATGAGAGCGTCCTGCAGCTGGATCCAGGCCAGTGGAGCGGGTTATTATCTGTACCTCATTAAACGATGTCAGGTTGAGCTTTTTGGCGATGAACTTCTTGAGGTGGAGGACCGTGGCTTGTGCCGAACAGCGGATCCACTTGCGTTTCAGACCGCGAAGCTTACTGCTGTTGCACTCCAAACAGATGCTGACCTGTAGGAGGAAACACACACACACACACACACACACACACACACACACACACACACACACACACACATACACACACAGATAGCAGAAGGTTAAAAGTTACAGCCATTTCCACGTAAAGCATGACAACATGACAGAAAACCACTCACTGTTAGTAAGTATTCTTAGATATGTCTGCCCACCCTGTTTCCAAACATTCCCTCTATAAGATTACTCCTGATATGTTTTCTTTTTAAACTTAAAAAGGTAGAAAAACAGCAGCAGCACAAATGCAAAAATGGGACTTCAGTACCACAATCGCCTTGAATGGGTAGATATCAACAATTTCCTCATTAATTGCCATTTTCATTTGGACAATCCAATCAATCTTTTAATCTATGTGTGTAGATTTTCACAAAGCATTATTTGTAGTGGGCCTCCCCTCCTCCAACTGTCAGTGTAACTTTTTTAGTAATGCACCATATTATAGAGGGCTCCCTGTGCAGTTCACAGCATTAATCCTCAGAGAATTTCTTTTAATCAAATTTTTATCGAAATCACAATATGGCCTACTGCAATTTTCAAATCGCAGGAGGCGCAATATTTGTTAAAGGCGAAATGTGTGTCAAAATACCATTTTAAATGAAATATTGTGGTGCTGCAGAGATGTCCTGGCCTACACATCATATTCTACAGACTTAAGGAAACATCTTTGTTTGGTACAGATCCCCGCAAAAATCACACCATAATAATTGTAATATGTTTTTCAATGAAAATGAGAATAATGATGTAAAAATTATCATTCCCTCTAATATCGCAAATCATATCGCAATTGCAATATCAGTCGAAATAATCGCAATTAGATATGTTTTCAAAATCGTTCAGCCCTAATTGTAACTGAAGTACCCCTAATTGAATCAATATTGAATCGAAACCTTGTGAATCGGAATCAAATCTAAACGGATCGGGGGATGAGTGCTGATACCAACTATACACCATATTCAATCTCAGTTACTAAGTGTTTTGCCAAAAAAAGACCCAATCCCCTCCAAAAACACAACAAGGTGAATTCCACCATTTTCCCCCCAATGGCCACACAGCCAGTTTCACTCTTTTACCATCAAAACAGACTTCTGGATAGCAACAGCACCTTCAGATGATGCTTGGTTGCCTGGGTGGAGAACCAAAAACTCACTTCACCTGTTTTGGCCTGAGGCTGGTGCTACTTTCTGCTCGCAGTGCACGTCTCCCTGAGCTCAGGCCTGTACTGTTATGCTTCAAAACAGAGTGGGCCTCTTTCATGTGTCCGTGTGCCACTGTCATTGGCCCGTGCCTTTGTTTCCCCCCCCCTGAGACGGCACGGTGGTTGGTTCTGGCAGTCGGTGGTTGCAGGAGTCAGAATGCATTACCGCCATCGGGCTTCTGCCTCCCCCCCCCCGCCCCCCGCCGCGCTACCTCGCCGTCTGGGCAAAGTGGCTGATCGCTGCATTTTCACGTGCCTTTTCTAGCGCGGGAGGACGACAGCGGCCATGTATTTCTCTATTTGTGGCCGTCTTTCTGTCACACTCCCACTGTCTGTCTCTCTGTATCTCTCTCTCTCTCTCTCTCTCTCTCTCTCGAAGCAGGAAGAAATAACATTCTCCTGGCTTCTGCTTAAACTTGGAAATCATCTCCTGTCCTCAAATAAACATCGGCAGCGCTGTAATGCCCCCACCTCCACCCTCCACCCTCCGCCCCCTCTGCCCTTCCGTAAGCAAAGAGCAACGCTGCAATATATCTGCTTTCCAGTGGCGCTGGCAATGAGGGAGGCTCATAATGTGAAATAAAAGCCTCGGTGGCGAGCAGGAGTCCGCAGCGGTCTCGGAGGCAGTTACATTACATTAAACTACATTAGTGGCATCGTTTACGGAGCCGTCGAGCCCTGCTACAGCCACGCACGCTCACAGATGTGACGGATGCAGAAGTGTGTGTCAAGCAAATACAGTATTTGCCTTTTGGTGCCACCCGGAGAAAGCTAAACACTATTTTGCAGGCTGATTGCTGAGCTATAGAAGCAGGCAGTGAGGGCGAAGGCAGAGTGTCTATTTGTATTGGTTTCCTAAGTCTTTGGGTGTGCTGTAGCATGACAAGTGTGTGTGTGTGTGTGTGTGTGTGTGTATGTGTGTGTGTATTAACTCTGTGGACCACTGATAAATCAGGCTTTGAATATTCAAGGCTTGATTAATAATTTAGAGCAAATCCGCGTTCTCCAATTTCTCCAGAGTAGACTCTTTAAATACAAAATAGCTACATTATGTTATTACATTGATAAGATATGTTTTTTCCTCCCAGTAATCTGACCATAATTTGATAGGATCCTGACAGTAACCCTATCCTCATATTCTCTACCTCAGTGGTTCTCAATGTGGGGTCCGGGGACCACCAGGGGTCCTTGAGGGGGGTTCCAGAGGGTCCCCAGCAAATTGATGAAGTGTTAAACTTCAACATTACTTCATTTACAAGAAGTTAACACACTTAGAGAATCTAGAAGAATGACTATTTTGGTCATAGTTTCACTGTTAACTCTCTACCGATACAGATAGTGATGAAATTCTGGACAGTATCACATCTAACAATAAAAATATTCTCAGATTTGGGTCCAAGAGAGAAAATCTAATCAAATGGGGGTCTGTGGCTCTAATGTGGACTACATTAGGGGGTCCTTGATATGAGAAAGACTGAGAATCACTGCTCTGCCTTATCTGAAGACACCAAACACTGAAATATCACGACTTCACGCTTCGCCGATATTGTGGGTTTCTCTGATTAATTTTGCCTTTCATCGTTCCTCCTGTTTTTTGCGGTTCTTTTCCTGGTGTGTCACCGCTCTCATTAGCTCTGCTTCACACCCCAAGGTTGCGCTTTGAAAGGTCGTCCAGAAGATAGAGCGGACGGGTGGTGGTGGTGGTGGGGGGGGGAGTATTCTGGAAGCCGGCCATGCGTACCGCCTCGCCTGCCGCTTCTCACATCCGTGCGGCTTCTACATCTTCAGCTACGCCCGAGTGACGGGAGACGACCGCTCGGCCTTGTGGGACGATTCGGCGCCTCGGCTTCATTCTTCCTGATTTTAGCCTGCTCATCTCATTCTTCTCATTCTTTTCTCTCTCTCTCTCTCTTTCTGCACTTTTACCCTCTCATGGCGTTTTTCAATCTCCTCTCTTCACCCCTCTCTGCCTCTCTGACACAGTTCATATCTCTTCTGTCCATTACGATGGCATCCTCTGCTCTCCATCATCTGCAGCGGGGACTGCACTCTATAAAATAAAAGGGCTTTGAGGGACCTTTACAGCGGTAACCATAGACCACTTCCATATATTTATCATATCCTGCAATTCTTTTTTTGGATGTTTTACAGTAGACTTTAATTATTATACTGTAACACAATAACTATAGTGTCTCTCAAACGACTAATTACCAGAGGATTCCTCATTGAAATGAGAGCAAAACTGAATTTATCCAAAACAATTCCTCTTGGGGGTGGAGCAAAAGTGCAGCACTAGTTCAAGTATATAGTAAAATGTGGGACTTCTAAAACGGCTATATCTGTGGGTATTCTTCGGATATTCTGCAACTGTAGGGAACCCAAGAAGGTTCCCTGAAGAACCCCCTCTGTAAATGGTCTATGCATACATACACAGCGATCTTCTTAACAGAACCCTATAAAGGATACTGTTTTCTACTGAGGAACCCTAAGGTGCTTATTGGCTCTCTTTGGATCCTAGAAGAACCTCCAATGAACCCCTAGTTTTGAGAGTGTCCATATCTCCAGCACGGCTCATTCCCTCTCAGTCCTCTCTCCTTTGTCATTCTCTCCCTTCTACACCTATTTCCTTTCTGTCTGTTACACCAAGTCTCAATCTCCCATCTCCAGCACCTATTTCCAACTCACAGGATCCTTTCACTCCAATGTTAATTCCTCACAATTACATTGTATCATCTCCGGGGAGGACCTCATCACCCTGGGTCGTGACTTATTATCATCAGCAGGGCTTATTCTCCCTCAATCCTCCAAATCTCTCGTCTTCTCTGCCTCTACTCTTTCCCTTCCCTCCCCGTCTCTTTGACATTTGACTGCCGTTCCCCTTCCTGCATTCTGCTCACACAGATTCTGCTATTACCCATTCTGAATGCATTCTGCACCACTGCTGAATATCCAAAGGGCAGGACCTTCACCTCCATTGGGGCAGCCTGCCTTCCCCACACGGCAGCAAGCAGCTGGTCGATTGGAGTTGACGGGTTTGTTTTCAAAATCTGCTCCGTTGATCTTTTTTTTTTTTAACTCCAAGAACAGCAGCTAAACTGGTATACGACCAATTTCCCTGAGCTGGTGCAGCATTCGGGCGCGGGGGAGGCGATCCACTTCTGAATGTGGCTGTGTTTCTGATTGCGTCTGTCCGACAAAACACTAACTCCGCTCTCTCTGCATTATTGATATAATTTCGCAGTGCTCGAGAATGTGCCAGAATACCAATGAAATCAAGAAAGGCCAATCTGCATTTTAAATGCATTCGCTGGGTGGTTGTGGTGTGATGCCGTGGTGTCTGGCAGTAAGTGTACATATACAAATTAAACAGCCATAACACCATAGAATAGAACCCAGTAATTGTAAAACAGAGACTGCTAAATCACATGAGGGCACCTTTGCAGAGGCAATAATGGATGTGCAACATTTAAAGGCAATTGTGCCAAAAATAATGACCAACCGTGTTTTTTTTCCACTGTGCATTTGTTCCAGACAGACTGCTGTGTTACCCACAATTATTTTATCCAATTTGCTTCTTCTAATCTCAGCTAAAAGACAATATTGCCAATCTGCATTGTCTCCCAGAGTTTCTCACGGAACATAAAATTGTAATTTCAGGAGGCCCTGGGAACAGGAAATGAGAAGGAGTTCAAGGAAGACGTCTTCCTGTCCATCAGGAAATTAAGTTGTACCTGTTCATCGCTACGGTGATAGTCGTTGTCCTCTTCTGGCTTCTCCTCTCCTGCCTCCTTATTGGCTGTGTCCTCTGATTTTGCATCGCCTGTTTGGAAAACAGTGAGAGAGAGAGCATTTAGTGGCCTTCTTCTCAATTCTGAATCAATTCATATTCGCCAACCAGAGTAGAATCCACAGTTATAACCCAAAGATACACACATGCAAGCAACAAAATCTTTGCAAACTGACTACAAACAGTTCTTTAATGTATATTTCATGGACACTGCAATGTCTCAATTTGCGTTTGCCTGTTTCAGTGTATCAGCAGTTAACAGTATGCAATTGCCAGCGTCAAGACAATGAGCAAGTGGCATGTGTGGCTCTCTCATAATGCTCGTTAACCTAAGTCAAGTGGCTTGAGCTTAATTGACTTCGGTGCTCGCTGCTGATTGCCCACATGCGAAACAACACTTGTCGGAAACCCGGGAAACAGGCATGTTTCTGTCTCTGAAGTACTTTAACAGCCTGTGCCTGTTCGACCGTGCAGCCGGCTCCCGCACAAGTCCATTTATAAGGCAATTACGTGTCCAAGGGTGTCAAAGCATCCTTTATATGACTTATCTGCTGTCTGGGCACGTCTCTAATCCAGGGCACCTTCTCATCAAGCAAAACCCCCAGTCATTCTCCATACTGATTAGCCTACATGAAGCCTGGCATCAGCTCTACCTTAATTGAGCTTGGCTGGTTTCGCCATTTGTGCCTTTCTCGGGAAAATGGAGACAGAAATGGGGGTTGTTAGAGAACAGCAATCTCTGGCAGGCGAACATAAAGGTAAAAGAGGAAGGAAAAGGGATTTCTTCTCACCCTGGGTTAGTGAGCATAATAGGTTCAGAACTGTGCAAGCAAGGCAAGCTCCTGTTAAATAATAAACCACACGGACCCTTTGGTTTGGCGCTGGAAGAAACCTGGGTAACAGAGTACACCTTAAGTCGAATATATAAATATATATATATATTTAAACAGGCTTGACGCTGGTTTGGTTAATTTGCCTGAGGAGGGAACAAGTTAAGCTGTTTGAATATTCTACTGCTCAGTGTCGCAGCGACTGAAACAAACGTCACCTCACCTTTTCCACATAGCTAGTTATAGTTATGTGGAAACAGGTCTGACGTTACTTCAGTCACACTGATTCTGCAGCCAGTTAGCCTTTACATCCATGGTTAGCCAACGGATTTTAACAAGTTTACCAAGAAAAAAACACAGTTTTTGCAAAGACAATTTGTTGGTTAAGGGGCTGATTTCAACAAATCTATTCTGCTGAAACACCAATGAAAAATCGTCACACGAACGGCTCAAACTAAAGCGCAAAAGTGAAAAGGCGCTGATTGGCTCGACTGTTTCTCTGAGTGAGAACAAGCCGTTGATGAGGGCAACACAAGACTCTCTGAATCGCTCGACAAAATCAGAAAAGTGGGAGGGATTCAGGAGTCTGGAACCAGGCTCATACTACGGTACAGGTAGGTATTCTTTTTCTACCCTAAGAACTGCGGTCTTTTCTCCCTGGATTCAGTGTAGGCAATAACTTGGTGTGTGTGGACGACAAGTTTCCTCCCACTCAGATTATAGACAGGGTTGTTTTCACCCTCTTTGATCCATTTTCCCTTCAGACTACCTGTCACCAATTCCACATGGTATTACCGGGAAGAGCCTGAGTGTGCTTGGCGTCTCTACGGTGATTGTTTCCGGGGTTCGCCTCACTGATTGCTGATCAAGAGGAGGGTTACTCTGGTTGTGACTCACCTTCAAACAACCCTAGAGTATCTCATCGACTCTAAATAGACGCGCAGGCTTGGTTTGTATTTGAGGTAGCAGCAGTGGCGGCGGCAGGTAATGGGATGATTGCTCGGGTCTGGGGATTTGGAAAACTGTGCAATCTGTCTCTTTCAGAGTTTCCTCAGTCAGTTTGTTTAACAATCTTGTACGGGTAAGAAAACTGTCAGCTGGTTGACAAGTCAATGATTTATGGGACGGCTCAAGTCTCACTCTCTCTCACACACACATACACTCATCACACTTGTGCAATGACATTCTCAAGTGAGGCTATATCGGGGATGAGATAGAGTAAACAAGCCGTGTGTGTGTGTGTGTGGGAGTGTATTTTGCGATGAAAGAGATGGCACATTCAGCAGACTCAGCATAGTCATGTCCCTCCATTTTCCTGAGTTAAATGCCCAGGAAGGCAGAGAATTTAAGCTGTTGTTTGTTGCTAGCTGTGTGCCAGTGGTAACCAGGTTTCTGTTTTGCCAGTGTCAAGTAGAGCTTGGAAGGGAATTCATCACTTGTGCATTAGGCAGATTAAAGTGAATAAGCTTACATTTGTTGGGTAATGTTTTTGTAAGAAAGCCATTTTTATCCAGTGCCGTTTTTGATTGAGTGATTGGTTCAGTCTACTGTCCATAATGTCCTTTGGTGATTTGCATGTTTTCACTCAAGTAGTCTGTTCCATCACCACACGGCCATCTTGGTAGGAAAATAACAAGTGATTGTAATAAATTAACAGGGGAATATAATCAAATGACAGCCGCAGCCAATGAGCTGTGTACAGGGTAAGGCCCTATTATGGTAGGAAATGCATGTGACATCATGGGAATACTGTGAATATTGAAGGATTACGTGGTTTTGAGAAAATTGGGCTCATCAAACCCTTTCAAAACCCCACTGGATAAACTAAAAAATGCATTGTCATCAAGCTAAAAACCAAAGTTATCTTCCTATCTTATTCCTAAGTTCCTGAAAAGTTAACATTTTGGAGATACAAGGTTTCCGTCCCATAGCGACGATATGCATCTGTAAACCTCTGCACCACGACTAATTCCAGTACATTTATTGCACTTGGCCAATAAAGTGACTCTGATTTGGATCAATGCTGTTCATTAACATCCTTGCTCCCGAATTCAGCTCTCAGGAAATCACAAAGTGCTGAACTGTCCTTTGTGGTTAGCAATGTGCTAGCACTAGCTTTATCTCACTGAGCCGATGAGCTAGGTGGGACCCGAGAGACTGGGTTTCTATTTCTGCGTTATTTCTGGGTAAACGAGCCTTTAATTAAGTGCGGTGCAGTTGAGCTTGACTGGCAGGGACAACCTTCACAGAGTGCTGCTGTCGCCCGTGGTTACTCGAGTGTGATCTCTGCTTTACCAAGAGTTAACTTTGGTTTGCCGTTCGTAAGTGGGGGCTAATGAGGAATTCAACTGTTTTGGGGGGGTTTTTTCAGATGGGAGAGCAAGAGTAAACAAGCCAAAGTCACTATGTGTTTCTGTGTGTGTTAAGAGAGAAAGTAACTTTAAATCCACTGTGGATGTTGGATATTTGGTTTCGCACCATGGCATGTAAGACAAATAAATCCTGCACACTAAAAGGTAAAGGGACTTTAAGGAACCTTTACTGGTTTTTCAGATTGCAACTATATGGGGACCCCAAATGGTTCTCTGAGGAACCCCTTTATAAAACCCTAAGGGACTTGGATCTTAGAAGAACCACTGATTAACCCCTAGTTTTTTAGAGTGTAGTGTTTCCATTTCAGTGGGATCCTGGGAAATGATGATACTCCAAATGATCCTAATGCATTTGATTTTCTCCATTTTTTTGTTATATGTCAAAAGCTGAAACAAATTCCCATCATTACCCAAGGCTATAGACATCATTTTTATTTGTGTTTTATCACGCTGTACGGAAATGATGGTAAAATGAAATCTAGGGAGTCCCTGGGTTTCCATTTCGGTGGGTGCCTGTGTAAATGATCCTTTAAGTGAGTTTGCGTATGTGTGTGTGTTTGCGTATGTGTGTGTGTGTGTGTGTGTGTGTGTGTGTGTGTGTGTGTGTCTGTGGTGCAGCTCAGCCTGACTTCGAGTGACAAGGCACGGGGAGCCGGAGAGCACTTCCACTTCCATTTGAGCCTTAATTACCAAAATCAGAGAGGGGGATTAAGCGAGCGATTAGGCCTGCCAGTGTGACAGCGCTCTGGGCGCACATTTACACCAACCCTCCGAGGCCAACTGGGTCGCAAAGCCGGTGTGCACAACAAGCCGGCCCGGGACGCGCTCTGATTGGCTAAATTTGCCTCTGCTGCTTAATGCTTCTACTGTTACTTGTGGTCCTGCTGCTAATGTTGCTCATTAGGGGTTAGGGGTTGCATTCCCTGCGTTGCTTAATGGGCAGAGCAAGACACCAACACTGCCAGGGTTGAGGCCGTGGTGTACTTGCTTTGGAAAGTAATTTTGGCAGTTTTGTAAGGACAAAGGGACACATTTGCGAAAAAAAAACAAAAAACGAAGCGCTTCAGACTCAAATTCTTCTCACACCAGCCCCCGCTGCGTGACCGTCTGCTATTGGTCTAAAATATACCGTCACTGGTTGTTGTTATTGTTCTGTTTCCTTTTCCACTGCATTGCCTTTGTTTACATCTCCGTGCCAACAGCTCATGGTCGGCTCTTCAAAATGAATGGTTTGGAGGCTCGGCTGGTTCTGCGCTTCTCCGGCGATCAAACGGCTTCTGAATGCTCATATTCTCTCAGCCGCCTTTGATGCTCTTTCACCGCACTGATTTTTTTTTTGTCACCACCATTTCCAATTTCCAGTTAAATCTCCATGAGCGCAAACTGGCGTGGAGCGTAAAGAAATAAACAATACGAAGCCGCAGTAAGTATACATATGTTTATATGCTGCGACGTGTTTAACTGTGTTTCTGTTTCGGGCTAGTTTGACTTTTTTGTAAATATTAGAGGTGTTATAGGCCCTGTGCAGTTCAATGGGTAGAGCAAGGCACTAAAAGCACCAGGGTCAGGGGTTTCATTGCCACTGGGTTCGTCTATACAAAAAAATTTACACAGTGACTACGTTTACATGGACAGCAATAATCCAATATTAACCCGATTAAGACAACCGTCTGAATAAAAAATTGCCATGTAAACAGCATTTTCTGATTACCTTAACCTGAATAAGATATAGTTAGAGTAAGTAGAATCACATTAAAATGTGGAGTATTCTGATTTCAGTTGCATTATTGAAGGGCATTTTAGAAACACTGTCTCCTCTTTGTTTACAATGCATTACTAAATAAGCTACCTTCATACCTTAGATCTCTTTTAAAGCTCAAATCTCTTATAAGACACGTGCACAGGAATATTTGACTCTTGAAACTCCCTTCATTAACATTGAACTTGGGAAATTAGCTTTTAGTTTTTATGCACCAGACAAGTGGAACAGGCTGCAGGAATTGCTGAAACTAAAACAGATGGTTTCAATATGTTACCATATTGAAGGATATGGTAACAGTGGAGTGTTCCTGTTTCTATTGATCTGCAAAGATGCTTTGTGTTATATGTATATGTATGGCTTTATGTATTTTCTATATATTGTGTTGTTATATTGTGTTTTTCTTTTTCTCTGTGATGCTTTATTGTTATTGTATTGTATCAGCAGGGCGTCATAGTAAGAGAGGGCACCCACTCTCTCCCTGAATAAATAAAGGTAAATAAAGAAAATAAATAAATAATCCAACTAGGAATCTATTGGAGGATCGGCACCTTTTTACAACACAAGCAGCGATCCGACTCGCTCTGCCTTCCAGAGGCTGTGAACTTGTTTCCAGAGGAAAAAGATGACTGACAGCAGAAAAAAAGAAGTCCCAAGATTTTTGGGGTGCGGCTGAAACTGTCACCATGCTCAGGGTTTTGAGGGAAATGGATATCATGAAGTTTTCAATCAAGGCTTAAGGCTGTTTGTGTCTCCAGTGATTCTCCTTGATGTGTTGTCCTGTTAATCGGACTTTGCTCAGTAGCGTGTAAACGAGAATATGAATGGAATAGTTCTATCAGCAACCATGGAAACGGCTTAATCTGAATATTGTCTTAGTCGGATTATTGCTGTCCATGTAAACATAGTCACTGACAGCACTATAAAGCACTTTGGATAGACACGATCCACCAAATGGCGTATGTCATATGTTATATTATCACTCCAGGGTGACACAGCTGGGATGTTAATGTGGCTGGTTGTAACACATTTTCAAAATAGGTTAGGGGGGAAAAAAGAATCTTAAGACATTACATTCACCGTGGGTTCCTTGCCCAACTGTGGGAATTTGTTGGTGACAGTAATGTTAGAGCAGATCTACAGAGGAAATCCACTCAGTCTTTAGAGAATGGAAGGGGGGGGGGGGTGCAGGGCGGACCGTACCATTACGTTGATCTAGATGGGTCTTCATGTTGCAAAGCTCTCCTTTAATGTCCCCTGGCACCTCCATCCCCAACTTCTGATAGAAGTCCCTCTGCTTCTTTATCTCCGCTGCACAAGAGGAAGAAGAGAAAGGGGGGGGGGCAAGGGAGAGGGGAAGAAAGAGACAGAGGGGGGGAGAGAGAGAGAGAGAGAGAGAGAATCAGAGAGAAGGAGAGAATCAAAGGGAGAGAGACAGACAGAGAGAGAGAGAGAATCATAGGGAGAGACAGAGAGAGAGAATCAAAGGGAGAGAGAGAGAGAGAGAATCAGAGGGAGTCAGAGAGAGAGAGAGAGAGAGTGAGAGAGAGAGAGAATCAGAGGGAGTCAGTCAGAGAGAGAGAGAGAGAAGTTTAAGTTTGATTACTGTTAATTGAATGCTTTGGCAATATGTACTTTTGTATTTCATGCCAATAAAGCAGTTTGAATTGAATTGAAATTGAGAGAGAGAGAGAGAGAGAGAGAGAGAGAGAGAGAGAGAGAGAGAGAGAGAGAGAGAGCGAGAGCATAAGTGTTTGTGTGTATGTGTGTGTGTGTGGGGGGGGGGTTGCATTTGCTCAAGGTGAGTGGAGTCGCTTGGCTTTTTAAAATTTTATGATGTGTGTGCCTGTGTGTGTGTGTGTGTGTGCCTGTGCCTGTGTGTGTGTGCCTGTGCTTGTGTGTGTTGAAACTGATTTCTTATTTCATTAGCTTTTCTAGGCCCATCAAGGACAGCCAGAATATGAAATTTATTAGCTTCTCAGTGATTCCAAACCAATTTGTCAACAGAAGCAGATGGGGAGGAGACGTGACACTGAGCCTCGCCAAGGCAGAGTGAAAGCCACAGTCTTAATGTTATTGGCTGGGGGTTGGAAACATATGATAAGACAGGATCTGACACTTACCCTCTTGAAGTCCCGGTACCAACTTGTAGACAATGTCTTGCATTGTTCTGTCATGGCTGAAAGAAGAAGAAGAAATCGATTATATACGCTACCAGACATCAAAACTATGAAATAACACAAATGAAATTATGCAGTGACCAAAAAGTGTTAATCAAATCAAAACTATCTTATATTTTAGATTCTTTAAAGTAGCCGCCTTGATGGAAAGGCAAAGGCTTTGGAAAGAAATTCATACATAGGCATCAACTTCACTGTTTACTGTATATTTTAAACTAATTTCAAGCATTTAAGCATAAGCCTTTAGATCAAAATGGTTTTAAGATAGTAGTACGTTCAATCAGGTGTGTCCAAACTTTTGATTGGTAGTGTAGCTTATTAGTTTATGGGCATTAGTCAAAGTCAAGTCAAAGTCAACTTTATTGTCAATTCTGCCATATGTACAGGACATACAGAGGATCGAAATGTTGTTTCTCTCAGATCACAATGCAGGCAAATACAAGTACAAAACAAGGGTATAAAAAATACTAGGACAAAAAGATACTAAAAAAGGACTAAGAATTTATATAATTATAAGTTAAGCTGGGGTCTGGGAGGACAATAACAAGGCACAGATCAAGAACAAAAAACTACGATAATAACAGTAGTGCAAGTAGTCATAAAAGGATGTGCAAGTAATAATAAGTCATCCACAGGATGAGTAGTAGCAGCAGTTTTTGTAGTAAACCTTTGTACAAAGTGGCTGGTGCTGAGTGTAGGCGTGTGTGTGCGTGTACATATATGTTTGTATAAAAGTTCCTTATGGTTGGTACTGTTTGACGTGTAGGGGGGGTGGGATGGGTGGGTTACAGTCCAGACTTTTTGAAAGCAGAGGAGAGAGAGAGTTCAGCATCCTGACAGCCTGATGGATGAAGCTGTTACCCAAGTAGTAAATTAGTAAATATGAAACTGCCACAGGCCAGTAGTACGCATTTGAATTATGCAACTGCCGATGCAAAACTTACACACATCTCATAGACATACTGAAACATTAGTTATACTTTTTGATACTCTGTCTTTGCAATTAAAATTCTTGTTTTTGTGTCGTCTACAACTACAAGAGTGTGGAAACTCTTCTTGATAAACTCAAAATCTCAAAGCGGCTGACGTTTAAGGAGCCATTTCAAACATTCTGTAAAAGACCGAAGAATAAAAATGACACCTGCTCCCAGATATAGCATATATGCTCTGTCAGTCAGAATGTTAAAGAGCCTTCCCCTGCTTCGACCATGACTGTGCGTTTTCACACCCAGCCGATGCGGCCTGCTAGCAGACGCGACATGGGGAGTTTGTTGCAAAGTCATGGAGGTAAAAAAAAAAAAAAAAAACGCTAGAAAGAGGTGGCAAGTTTGTTTCCCCTGCTGTCCACAGGGAAGGTCACTGTATCTGGGGCCAAATTTAGCTGCCTGACTCTGAGCCTGGCTCCAGAGAGCAGACAAACACTGACCCCTGGCTGACAGAGACACTGCTGCACTCTCTTTAACTAGGAGGATGTGTCCTCTTCAACACAGCCGAGTGTCCGGCCTCTAACAACCTTGTTATTTAGACATGTTGAAAAGTATAGGTGGGAGTAAGTCACACATGTGCAAGTCACAAGAAGCAAGTCTCAAGTCTTAACCTTCAAGTCCCAAGCAAGTCCCAAGTTACTGTGGTGAGAATCAAGCCAGTCAGGTCGAGTCCCTGCTATAAGTCAAACAAGACAAGTCAAGTCATTGCTCAGGTCAAGCAAGTCACAAGTCAAGTCATACGAAATTCTGATGATCTACCCCAGTTTCCACATTTAAATCAGTTAAAAGACAGCGGTCATGAAAAGTTGAGGTTTATTTTCAACATTAACGAAAACTGTTGCAGCCTGCTTACATCTTAATAATAAACAATAAATCTTACTGATATTTGACATTTTGTGGCAATCAAGTAAATATTTAATAAAAAAAAAAAAGTCAAGTCCTTTCGAGCCATCTGTCTCAAGTCTAAGTCAAGTGTCAAGTCATGAATACCAAGTCAAAGTCAAGTCGAGTCTTTTATCAATGTTAGTCAAGCAAGTCTCAAGTCCTCAAATTTGCGACTCGAGTCTGACTCGAGTCAAGTCATGTGACTCGAGTCCCCCACCTCTGTTGAAAATAACACAAATATGTCTGGTTACAAATGAGTTTAATGTTAAAAAATGACACACTCTCTGTAGGAGTGGCACTCTCAAGTCTCTGAAAAACAAAAATGAAACGTCCTTTTTTCAGAGCGTGCCCCGGCCCGGTGAGGAGAGAGGAGACGCAATTACATTGTTTTCTTTGTGTTTATCCAGCAGTGGTGCACCACTGCAGCAAAAAGCCTTCTACCAACAGAGAAACACGGAGTTGAAATGACAGTATAATTTAGCTTAATTCTCCTCTCTGAGAAATGTAGCCCTGATGGTTACAATTAAGGTGTTTTTTTCAAAGTACCCAGAAAAGATCACTGGGCCTCATTCACCAACCGTTCTTAAGAAGAAATTTCTTCTTAAAACCCACTTACGCAGTTTTCACGAAGATTCTGACATTCACCAATGTTTTCTTATTTGGGATTTGTTCTTAGGTAAGAACAGAATCTACGCACACTTATGCACATTTGAGTGCTGACATGTTTGTGCAAAATAAGTGGTTATTGCGTTTCCTTCAATTCTACAGTTGTATAATATTATAGGATTTAAATTACAATCATATTTTTATCATTTATAATATTTTTTAATAATTATTTTCATTATTTTACAAAGTATTATGGTCAACAAACACTACGCTAACACTTCAATTAATATCAATTATGTTAATTGGGATCCCGTGCATCTTTTTTTCTGTTATTTTATATCCACTACTGACGCTGCTAAATATGACAGCTCGTCTGGTGTTCACTTCCTGCAGCAGCACCTCCACTTCAGAACTATTGAAGTTTTTTTTTACGTTTGGAGTCTGGTGCTCCACCCTCTTTAGACTTTTGTTTGGGCATTCTTGACTTCTCTCAACTTTTCTTTTCAATTTCTGTGTGTGATTTCTGTGTGCACACGGCCCTGCGGTCTCATGCCCTTTTATGGGGATTGGCGGGGCGTTTACCTATGCTAATTAGGATCACCTGGCACGCGCTTTCAATTTACGAGGACAATGGGATTCATCATTATAAGAACACAGGTGCGAACAATTCTGCGGTTTAAGAACATGTCATGAATCTGACGTAGACTTTTCTTAGGACCTTTCTCAAGAACAAATTTAAGAAAAAACTTAGGAAGATATTGCTGAATGAGGCCCACTGTTAGCAATCCATCACGACTTAAAGAAAAAGAACCATGCAGAACCAAACTAAAATTCCTATAAAATATGTAAAAATCACAGAGGAGACATTGCAGTTAGTTTCTTTAGGGGCCCACCCTGGTTACAGAGCGAACTAAGGCTCATACCATGCGCTTGCAATATTGTGGGTTCGAACCCCCACTCATGACCTTCCATGCCCATCATCACATCTGTTCCTCCCATCTCTCCTGTCTCTGTCTACTGTATACTCTCAGTCATGTCTCACAATTCTTTAAGATTGCCTGTTTAGCAGTGATTTCAACTTGTAATTAATTATTACCAGACACCAGCTACATGGTGGTGCATTTTGCCTGTGGCTGGTATGTTTGTTGACTTCACCAGCCACCTGGGCAGGTAACCAACCAACCAAGTCTGGTTGGTTGGTTGGTAAAATAGTGAAAGAGGCTTGTAAACGTTGGAATCCACCAGCCACCGAGGCCAACAGACAGATAAGTTATTTTCCTCCCCAGATCCAATGTATGCCCAGCTTTTCTTAAATTTGGCTTTGTGAGTGTTTTAAGTTATGTTAAGTAATGGTTGTATGAAGTATTTGAAAAATCCATGGATTACAAGCATCGAGGAAAGCAACACTTGACAGTATGAGTGGTGTGATTAGTTCTGCCATGCTAACTCTGTGAAAGGAGACTTCTGCGAGTGTGATTTAGATTCCAATCACAAACATCGACTTTGATCGCTCTTCTTGATGAGCAGATGGAGATATCTGTCATCCGGTTAAGCATTTTGCCTCCGGATCATTTGTGATGGTCCCATCATCTTCGATTTTAAGCAGTGTAGGGAGAAAAAAAAAAAACAGCTGTGCGAATAGCTAATGTGTTTGAAATGGAGCATCTCCACCAAAACAATGACTGAGCAGACAGCGCAGTTAGACGGTAATGACTAAATTGCTGGTACACATTCAGGTTGTGTGTCGCATTAATCAGACATTAATGCACCAGCGAGCAGAGTGCATGAATAACACAAAGCCCTTAGAGTAGATTTAGCCAGGCAGAGTGAATTTATGGGAAAAAAAACTGTCTGCAGAAGACGACTTCATTTCTGAAATGTCACGTCTTTATTTTGAACTGAAAAGAAAATCACCGCATTAAGTTCATCATTCAGTATCGCTAATATATAGAGGATAGAGAGTGTAAGGGTGTTGTTTACTTATTTAGTCAGCAAGAGAATTGTATAAAAATGTAATTTTGTGCTGTCAATCATTTGTAAGAGTAGGTGTCGCTTTTGATAGTTTTCATTAGTGTTAGCTGTGGTCTAGTACAGTGGTTCTCAACGTGGTGTCCGGGGACCACCAGGGGATCCTTGAGGGAGTTCCAGGGGGTCCCCAGCAAATTGATGAATTGTTAAACTTCAGCATTATTTAATTTATAAGAAGTTAACTCAGTTAGAGAATGTAGAAGAACGACTGTTTTGATCGTAGTTTCACTGTTATCTCTCTACAGTACAGAGAGTCTTGGAATTCTGGACAAAGTCATATGTAGCAATACAAATATTCTCAGATTTGGGTCTGAGAGACAAAATCTCATCAAATGGGGGTCCGTGGCTCTAATGTGGACTAAAGTAAGGGTCCTTGATATGAAAAAGGTTGAGAATCACTGGTGTAGTATAGTATGGTAGTGTTAAGACTTGTGTACTGTGCCAAATCTACCTCACCATCTCAAAGTAAATCAACAGTGGCAACCGGTTGTTAGCAGTAACTGTGAGTGTGCCGGGTGTTTCTGATCATCTATGTAGTGTTGCTGTGGTCCTGTAGCTCCTGTAGCTGGCAACAGCGAGAAGAGACAGACAAGATATATTATGTATGCTGTTGGGGAGTGGGGGTTGTGTGTTTCTCACTGGGTGGAGCAAGGCACTAACATTATCAGGGTTAGGGGGGTTCCAGGGTTTTTTTGAGGATACCAATATTTTTTGGCTTGAATCTGTATTTTGCTTCAATATTCAGTATCTTTAAATTTGACCATTTTCATGCCAAAAACTTACAAGTACAAGAGTTTTATTCTCGTCAGGGTGGAAAAGCCTCTGAAACGGCATGTGGAATTAAAACTCTCCGCTGAAACCCAGACTGAAAAGAAATTATTTAGCAGTTAGCAGCTCTTTAAAGCAGGGAGACTCATACAGGGAATCTCTTAACTGACAAAGCATTATTGAACAATTCAATGAATAAATAAAATGTGCAAAGAAAATAAGATTTCACTCCAGACTGTTTCTGTAGCTGCAGTCAGGGAGGAACCTCCATCATATTGGCAGTGGTAAAAGGCCAATATCAGTCCCATATATCTGTCTAATCCTACTAGTGCTGAAACGATAAGTTTATTAATCGACTGACAGTAAATTAATCGATTATAATTTTGATTAATTGATTCATCATTTTAATCATCAAGTAAAAATACCAAACATTTGCTGGTTACAGCTTCACAAATGCTAAGATTTGTTTGCTTTTCTCCGTTTCATATCATTATAAAATGATATATGAAATACTCTGGAGGTTTTATGGCTTCTGGTCAGACTAAGTCAGCAATTTTAAGAATCACTTTAGGCTCTGGGAACTTGTGATGGACATTTGTCATTAGTTTTGACATTTTATAGACTAAATGATTGATAAAATAATGGATAGATTAATCGATAAAGAAAATAAACATTAGTTGCAGCCTTAAACCCTGCTCTCAATACTGAAAGGCACTTTGGATAAAAGCATCCACCAAACCTCATGTTGTTTTATGTAACTTTCCACTCAACAAATGGTGCTTGCTGTGGTACGGTGACACAACCAGGTGTTCTAGTATTTGGTCCAACATAGCATCATAAGGGCATGACTGAGGTACAATGCTAGCTCTACCTGGTCATCTAAATTCCCTTCAACACAGTGGCAGTGGGTGTGCTTGGTGTTTCTGATCTGTTGTTTGATACAGTCGGTCCTGAGCGGCTCGGGGGCTTTCACTGCAAAAGAGCTGTGAGCAGAAATCAAATGGGGAAAAAGGCCAGTAGCAGTTTTGCTCCTTGGTAGTATAATGTTTACTGGAGCTGCACGGCTCTTGCCCCCAGAGGCAGCAACCACCTCCCTGCACACTGACGGACCACTGACAGCATGTCAACGTGTGTGTGCATGGGCGTGCAAATGTGTGTGTGTGTGAGTGTGTGTGTACGCACATGAGTAAGGGATTCAGAAGGAAACGCAGATAAAGCAGATAAAAATGAGAAAGAGCGTGTGGGGGAAACATTTGAGCCTGTATCATAGCGTGTGTGTCTGTTTGTATGTGTATGTGTGTGTGTGTGTGTGTGTGTGTGTGTGTGTGTGGGGGGGGGGGGGGGGGGGGGGGGGGTGTCTGCGGCGCTTCCTCACTCACCCGATGTACTGCAGTGGATGGCTCTGGTGAATAACAATCCTACACGTGGGGCACGTGTTGTTCTCCTCCAGGTACTTCACTAGGCAGCTTCTGCAGACTGGAGACACACACACACACACACACACACACACACACACACACACACACACACACAGAACATATGGTTACTCTCCAAGCCTTCAGACAAAGAACCATATGTCTAGTCAGTTTTCAGACACCCGTTTCAAATGACATAAATGTTTTGGTTTTTCAATGCATTTGTAGCACGGCTGCCTTTATGTCATCTAAAACCATAATCCAGATTATCTGTGATCACGATTAGTCTTGATGATTTGAGGAATAACTAATTTTCCCACACATTCGGCATCTTAAATCAACATCTCATCTCACTTTCAACTACACAGCGAGCAATCCTCACTATTGGTTGCTGCCTGTAATGTTGTGATCTAAGAATGGAAGCGAGAGCATCAGCCGCATTATTAAATTATAAATGTTGTGCCATTATGATCACCGTTTCCTCACTAGTCATCGTTTCCTGATGTTCACTGTTCCCTGAATCAAGCGCAGCGCTCGTTCTCTCTCGCGTGTTGCTTATTCAAATTGAATTTATTTTGAGCGCATGGCACACAAAAGTGTCACAACAACACTACAAAGACGCTGAGAACGATAAAAGCAAGCACCGATAACAATCAAAAAACCATAATAGAACAAAGATGGGTGCAATAAAGATCAGAAACACGCAATAAAAACAACAACAACACAGCAGCTACCAGACACAAGAAATGACAATCCTGGAGAGAAGATTGTTTGTGTGTGTGTGTGTGTGTGTGTGTGTGTGTGTGTGTGATGCATGTTCACATAGGTAGAAAGGGAACAAATCTTTGGGCATCAGAGAGCCAGTATCACACACACCAATAACAATATGCGGCCTTCTGGTGAAACAACTAATAAACCGATGCCTAAATTTAAATGGATTGACCTCTCAACCTATGCCACCTTTCAGCCAATAAGGTGAGAGCCTTGCAAGCTACACACACACCTAATACAAGGCGTAATATATGAACCAGGACTGCAGTTTGCTGGAAAGTGGCCCTACATCTCCACCTCAACACGTGCGTTTTATTGCAGTATCAGTTGAACATCGTTCTGAAGATCTGCCCGTTCTGTCAGAAGAGCCGCACTGATGACGTGACGTGAATCTGTGTGTCTCGTCTCGTCTCGTCTCTGCGGCGGCGGCGGCGGCAGTGGAGCCCCTTCCTCCCCGTGAGCAGCAGAGGAGAAGGCTTCAGATCAAAGCTTTTCGTCTAGACTCGGTGTGTAAAAAGTGGGCCGACCGGCTGCCATCTGTGGAGGAAGAGCTCCCTCTGCTGCCCGGCTCAGGTGTTGCTCTGTCTGGGTGCTTCTCACCTGTCTGCTGCATGTTAATTCAACAGTATTTTCATGATGCTGCATTAGGCGTTCAGCTGATGCTCTTATCTGGAGAGATTACAATGACTGAATTACACTGAATTCGACAGTAAAATAAGCTTTATACTGCGAACATTACAAGGGACAAAAAGTAAGGAGTGCAAAGGTCAAATCCAAAGCATGGCACATACACACATACAGTGTACTGGCTGTGACTGCTGTCGGATTTTATTTTTTTATTTGAATTTTATTTGATAGGGACGATGCAATTTAACATAGTTTCAATACAGAGCATGAAACTGATGTGCTGCACAGAGAGTTTATAGCTATTGCTAATTTTCAACTCTTGTCCCTAGTTGGGCTTTTACATGTACAGTGTAATTAAAATATACAGCTTTCAGTATCATACAACCACAATACACTACAGATAGGGAAATACAATAAAATACACATACCACAATACACATACCACAATACACCAATACACATACTCCATACACCAATAGTAATTTAGAGTACAATTAGCTAAAAATTAGTACAGCTCTGGTTTGCTTTTAGCCAGCATTTAACCTTTGTTGTAAAAGATTTTATATCTGGAATTAATTTGATTTCAGTGGGTAATGTGTTCCAGAGTTGACAGCCCTTTATGGAGAAAGCTGATTGTCTATATTTAGATCTACGATGTGGTATTTTACAGTTGCCATTCACCATGCTCCTAGTTACTCTGTTACTGTCTTCTCTTTGGATATAATCAAATCAAAATTGGATTGTAATCAAATATTCTGCAACCACACTCCTGTGTTACTGGTTGTCCTGCATAGCTTGATGTGTAGAGCCAGGAACTAGAGCTGAACAATTAATCAAAAGAAAAATAGAAATCGCAATATGAATGCATGAATTTCAAAAAAATTGCAAAGGCTGCAATTAATTGCTTAAGAGAGAGAAGCGTCCAAACTGGATTTCTAAGCAAGTTGTTTTAGAGCTGCAGGTTATCTTTGGTCCAGCAATCAAGTAGAATATTGGTGAAAACCTTTCATCAGACTCAAACTCATTTTTTCTTTTTTTTTTACAAAATCACTTTTCTTTAAACAATTTTAAAGTTCTGAAAAACTTTAAAATAATCGCAATTCGATTTTTTGTCAATATCTTTCAGCACTCCTACGAACTGAGCCAGAACTGCCAGGGTTACAGGGGTCAGAGGTCAGAGGTCAGCATTAATCTGCTCATCCAGCCATATTAGCAGGAAGTAATAACAATAATAAAACATATCATTGGAGCTGAAATTGATTGTTCTTTCCTTACAATTTATCTGGGCAATATCCCAGATCACCTCCTGGTTCAGGAGAAATACCTTCTAAAGACTGTTTATCAGCTAGTAAGAAAGCTATAACACATAAGTGGCTAGAGATAAAGTCCCTCTAACAAGTCAGTTCAGCCCTGCTGGACCCCACCACCCAGCATGAACTGTCCCAGCACAACCTCTTCCTTCAGAGTAGGGCTGGGCGATAATTCAATATTATCATTTATCGTCTTTCAGTGGAATCATATCATCATGATATGGTGATTTTGGGATATCATGATACACAATTCTGCTGTCTAAAATAATGATAACAAGCTAATTTTATTCAAAACATTTTAAGGAACATTATTTGAAAATCTTAGTTTTGTTTGACATCACACCCTAACATTACCATTCGGTTCAATAGGATGGAACATTAATTTGATTATTTAATGTGATTTTGCATACATAAGTCATATTGTCATATACAGTATTGTGCAAAAATCTTAGGCACCCTAGATTTTTTATATAAATTTCTTAGAAGTGTGTCAGTAGACTGCTGTTTATTGTAAATTTTTGATATTCAGAAACTTTTTATTTCATTAGTTTTGAAAGCATCTTCGCTTTATGGACTTCTTTGACATATGCCTAAGACTTTTGCACAGTACTGTATATCGATATTGAAATAAATCCTTACAATTATCATGATACTGATTTCAACCACATCGCCCAGCCTTACATCAGAGATGTTGAAGCTGAAGCAGAATCTGTGAGGCTTCACTGGTTCTACAACAAGTATCCGGCTAGACTGAGGAGGAAACTGAACCAGTGATGAAAGAAGCTTCTGCTTTGAAACTGTTACGCATGAGTACAGACTGGCAAAAAAAAAAAGTACAGACTGGCAGAGTGCCAGTCAGCCCCGGAGTGATTTACAGCTACATCTTACATTCGAGGCATTTAGCCGACAGCCTCACCCAGAGCGACTCAGAGTGAGTGTAACAGCACATTAGGCTTCAATAATAACCTGATCACCAATAAGCTGCACCGATCGACCGGCCGCCGTGTCAGCTGCCCAATCACATTACAGGCCCACGTTCATTATATACCGTATGCTCATGTGCCGTTTGACGGCAGCTGAACAGTCGTTTACGGCACAGAGAGACTCGGAGACTTAATTTCTCTCCTCCCTGAACAGAGAGTGTTTGATTAGTAGATTCACTTCCTATTTCCAACTGTTAACAAACACTTTCACAGCTCATATATATTCATTACTGACTTGTTATGAATTTCATAATTTCATATGCTTAGAAACCGTTAAGTATATTGGAAGGAAAGCATAGTCTATCCTGCCTCACTGCAAACTATTTTCATGCGCTACCATGAAAAATTTACTGTCTTACTATAATCAATTTATTTTGTGTAGTATTTCATAATTGCATTTTTATTGTTATTTTTATTGCTTGTATTATCTTTTATTGTTTATCTTTTATGATCTTACCCATCTTTTATTGTTGTATTATTCAATTAACGTTTTTGGGGTTTTTTTGGTTGTTTTGGTGTGCATTAGTCTCTAAATCCATTTTTAACATCCTACGTTTTGTCAATCACTTGTAAATCACTTTGAATTGCATTTGATTTGTTTGAAAGGTGCTATATAAATAAAGTTTCATTGATTGATTGATTGATTGATACCAGCGGCATCAAGCACACACTAACATGTAATAACTATGTTTGGATAAAAAAAATCTGATTTATTCACACATGGCCAGGCAGCCATGTCATGCAGTAATGCAGTGCTAGATTGAAATTTAACGCTTTATACATACTGTGCAGTTTTACATGTGTTGTGCCGTTAGTTGAAAGCCTGGGGAAAATGCAATATTTCTTTTAATGAACAGAGATTGGCTAAGAAATTGATCATCAGAATCAGCCTCAGAAAATCTGATTGGTACATCCCTAATCACTGACATTGCAAGCAACCAACAGCAAGGAGTGCAAGGGTCAGAGCCACAGTGTCCTGACAACAGATATAATTGTGTGTTCAAGTGCTATCGGACATATCGGAAAAACTAATTTCCTACTTGAATGCATGAACACCCTGCAAAGTCGGATGATTAAGTTGGAAACTTAAAATTAAGTTGGAAAAGTTTGCTACCAGAGTTTCCGAGTTATGACACAACAGTGACCTTTAACCTTCTCAACAAGGAGAAAAATAGTTTTGTGTCAGTCAACAGTAAGGAAACACATACAGTAGATGCTCCTTTATTATAAGTTTATAGTTAGCCAGACTAACCCTACATTTGTTTGAATGACAACACATGAACCAGCACATGAACACACAATAAGAAAACACTCCTGTGACCCAAAAAAAAGTGTGACAGAAGAATACTAGGAAAGAAAATAAAGAGCAATAATGTCCTGAAGGTTGCTTCACAAAGACGAATACAAGCAATCGTAAAAAGCTGCTACATGAAAATAAAAGACATATTTAACATGTCAGGAACTGCTGCCAGAGAATCAAATTCAATCTGACTCACATCCTCAAATTAAACACATTCAGTGTTAAAGCTGAGACACTCAACAAGGTCCATACTCGCGTTCATACAAGAACTGAAGGGTTAATTAGAGTGAGAGCCGAGGAACTGACCAGTCAACATTATGACAGTAATTGTAGATGTGGATATATTGCATTGTTCCACTTAATTGAAAATCCTCAGGAAACGATGCACCATGCTGTGAATCAGAGACGGCTTTTTCTCACCTTAGTCTGAGGGCTAATACATGTGCAGACTACCTGGTGTTAAAACAATCACATCTTCTTTGATCCTGTGTGTGTGTGTGTGTGTGTGTGTGTGTGTGTGTTTGTGTGTGTGTGACTGCCATAAAATAAGGAAGAGATAGAAAGAAAAAAAGAAATGGAACAGGGAACGAAAGAAAGAGAGAAACAAAGAAAGAGAGAAACAAACACACAAACAAACAAACAAAGAGGGAAAAGAAAAGAAGGAAAAGACCAGAAAAGAAACAAGAAAAGAGAGTAGAAATAAGAGAGCATAGCAAGACAGTGTGTGATTAGAACAAAAAAGAGAATACGGTAAGATAGAAAGAGAATAACTGAGAAGAGAGCTGAAAGAGAAAGAAAAAAGAAAAACAGAGGAAGACAGCAGAATCGAAAGAAAAGACTGAGAAACTTAAAAACAAAGCGTAGAAAGAGTCACTGAGAGACAGAGAGACACTAGAGAGAGATACTAGAGAGATAGAGAGACTAGAGAGCGACACTAGAGAGAGATACTAGAGAGAGTGAGAGACACTAGAGAGAGAGAGACAGAGAGACAGAGGGAGAGAGTGTGTGTGTGTGAGTGAGAGTGTGTGTGTGTGTGAGGAGAGGGAGAGAGAGAGAGTGACAGAGAGACAGAGAGAGAGCGACGGAGAGAGAGAGAGAGAGAGACAGAGAAGATAGCTGAAAGAGAAAGAAAAGAGAGAGAGACTAGAGAGCAAGAGAGACACTAGAGACACTAGAGAGAGAGACAGTGAGAGAGGGAGAGAGAGAGTGTGTGCGTGTGTGAGGAGAGGGAGAGAGAGAGAGAGATAGAGACTAGAGAGCCAGAGAGAGACACTAGAGAGAGAGACAGTGAGAGAGGGAGAGAGAGCGTGTGTGTGTGTGTGAGGAGAGGGAGAGAGAGAGAGAGAGAGAAAGAGAGAGAAAGAGAGACACTAGAGAGAGACACTAGAGAGAGAGACAGTGAGAGAGGGAGAGAGAGAGTGTGTGCGTGTGTGAGGAGAGGGAGAGAGAGATAGAGACTAGAGAGCGAGAGAGAGACACTAGAGAGAGAGACAGTGAGAGAGGGAGAGAGAGCGTGTGTGTGTGTGTGAGGAGGGAGAGAGAGAGAGAGAGAAAGAGAGAGAAAGAGAGACACTAGAGAGAGACACTAGAGAGAGAGACAGTGAGAGAGGGAGAGAGAGAGTGTGTGCGTGTGTGAGGAGAGGGAGAGAGAGAGAGAGATAGAGACTAGAGAGCGAGAGAGAGACACTAGAGAGAGAGACAGTGAGAGAGGGAGAGAGAGAGTGTGTGTGTGTGAGGAGAGGGAGAGAGAGAGAGAGACAAAGAGAGAGAAAGAGAGACAGAGAGCGAGAGAGAGACTAGAGAGCGAGAGCGAGACACTAGAGAGAGACACTAGAGAGAGAGACAGTGAGAGAGGGAGAGAGAGAGTGTGTGCGTGTGTGAGGAGAGGGAGAGAGAGAGAGATAGAGACTAGAGAGCGAGAGAGAGACACTAGAGAGAGAGACAGTGAGAGAGGGAGAGAGTGTGTGTGTGTGTGTGAGGAGACAGAGAGCGAGAGAGAGACTAGAGAGCGAGAGAGAGACACTAGAGAGAGAGAGTGTGTGCGTGTGTGAGGAGAGGGAGAGAGACAGAGACAGAGACAGAGACAGAGATAGAGAAAGGGGGAGAGAAAGGGGGAGAGAGAGAGAAAGAGAGAGAGTGACAGAGAGAGAGAGAGAGAGACTTACAGGTGTGTAAGCACTCTGTGACGGTGGTGGCGTCGATCAGGTAGCCCTCACACAGGCGACAGGTGATGTGGGCGTTGATGTCCCACAGCTTTATCTTCCTCGTCAGCATGTCGGGGTTCTGCAGGGGGAGGAACCCACAAAAAGTAAATCGATTACAGCTTTAAAAAACAACAGACACACGACAACCTGCTGCTGACACAGCAAACAAAGCACTTTCACTTGACTGTAAAAGTCTAAAATAGTGTCCAATCGTGAAATCTGCTGCCCAAAAGTGACACTGTGACCTGAGCTAACGTTAAAGCCATTTATCGCAATGCAAAAAGGTGACAATACGCATCTGGGGCAGAAAAATGAATCGCGATATTAGCTGCTTTTTATTCTGCTGTGTTAATCACAAACGAGACGCTTGACTAGGGCCGGGCGATATGGTTGAAATCAATATCATGATAATCATAAGGATTTTTCTCGATATCAATATATATCACGATATGGTTCATGTATGCAAAATCACGTTAAATAATCAAATTAATGTTCATCTCATTGAACCGAATGGTGATGTTAGGTGTGATGTCAAACAAAACAGAAATATTCAAATAATATTCCTACCATACCTCATTTTATGAGAGTTTTTAAGTAAAATTTGCTTGTCATCATCAATTCAGACAGCAGAAATGTGTGTCACGATATCAAAATATCTTCATATCATCACGATATGACTCCACTGAAAGACAATAAATGATAATATTGAATTATTGCCCAGCCCTACGCTTGACCATCACAGTTTCACAAGCTCTCCATCCAAATTATGTTATTTGCACTTTGTAATGACATTGTCATATTGACGTTGTTCACATTCTAGCAAGCTATTGTCATTGCTAAAAAGATTTGTGGCTCAGAAATAAACAGAATTCTGCACAGTCACTTTGTTTTCAGTGCATTTTTATTTCTTACATCACATCGTGGTCGAATCGTATCTTGGGATAAGCACACTGTCCTGACCCTACAGCATACTCAGTCTAAAATGTTGGTATTTAGCTCTGTTAGCATGTACTGTAATACTTGCAAACCACTTTTGCTCTGCCTTCCTCCCTGCATTTACTGGAATACTTTGTTAGGCTACAAGTAAGCTGATAATGTATTTTACTTTTCAAACACAGTGGAAGCAGCAGTTTTTTTACCCTCGCATATTAAAAAGAAATGGCAGATAGGCAACATTAAGTTTTGTTTATTCAGGTATTTAGGTTAGTCAGCCTAACACACTGCCTAACACATTTCCAGTGAGAAACCCTGCGATGTCACAGGTTCAAATCTGTTTCACGGTGTTTGATGGGGAGGCTGAGTGGCTTAGAGCAGTGGTTTTCAACGTGGGGTCTGGGGACCACCAGGGGTCCTTGAGGGGGTTCCAGGGGGTCCCCAGCAAATTGATGAATTGTTAAACTTCAGCATTATTTCATTTACAAGAAGTTAACACAGTTAGAGAATGTAGAAGAATGACTGTTTTGATCATATTTTTTCTGTTATCTCTCTACCTGCAATACAGACAGTAGTTCTGGACAAAATCACATCTGACAATAAAAAATATTCTCAGATTTGGGTCAGAGAGACAAAATCTCATCAAATGGGGGTCCATGGTTCTAATGTGGACTAAATTAGGGGTTCTTGATATGAAAAAGGTTGAGAATCACTGGCCTAGAGGCTAGAGAGACGGTCTAATACCCAGGAGGTTGCAGGTTCGATCCACTGCAGTCACTACAGAATAAGAGCTGAATGCCTAAACTGTAAATTGCATAACATCACCGATGTGCTAATAGAGGAAGTTGACAGCATTTCTGAAAACGTGCTGCGACAGCGAGCAGGTTGCAACACACTGACAATACAGGTATTATAACTATCTTAAATCCTTGATGGTTGTTAACTCTCAGCTGAGCTTAATCTCGCCTTAAATAACCTCCAAGTAAAGAAAAACTACTTTGTATTCTGGTTCAATGTCACACACATCCAGTATCAGCTGAATGTATAGCGCATAGCTTCAGCCAAGGAATATGATTGATCAAAGATGTGGTCAAACCATGCTTATTATTCACATAAAACATGACAAGCTGCAGTTTACTGGTTGCTACGCCAACTCTTGTGATTACCAGGATTTACTAGTTTTCTTGTTTTCAGTTCTGATGTCTATATACTATTATGAAGAAAACATTTTTATTAGTACACAAAGAAGAAAGAAAAGCCAGCACTCATACTGTCCTTTTGTCTTTTAATTAACTGATCTTAATCTTAATTAAAAGACAAAAGGACATTATGAGAACTGGCTTTTCTTTCTTCATTTGTTAATCTTTGGCCGTGCACCTAAGGAGGATTTTTTGATTGAGTTGTGCTCGCACTTGGTGGCGTTTGGACTTTATTAGTACACAAGCAATGAATAAAAGCCCCACCATGTACTGTCGGCAGCATCAAAGTATCCATAACCACAATAAAGAACGCCATCTTGGATATTATTGCAGTATTATACATTAGCTGGCTGGGCTATATGGGTTGCTATGACAACTGTTGTGGTATCCAGGGAGCTTACTTTGTTGTTTTCTTTTCCTATTTTTAATCTTATGGTTGTATGGCTCTTTGAAGAAAACCTTTCAGACAGTACACATGCACTGGTAACACTTTAGTGCTGCTATTGCATCACTGTCATACCTCTAATCACTGTAAAAAACAAAACAAAACAAAAAAAACGGTCTCCCAGGTATTGCTAACACTTCACTCAGACAACAACCTGTCTCCACGGAGTGATATATTCAACACTGAGGTGCCATTTTGTGTAGCAATGCTATCACCAATAAGGGAGGTAAAAATATACAATGATTTACTGCTGGCAGGAATGGCCTGTTGTGAATTTTACACCACAGTCAGGACAGAGAGCAAAGATCCGATGCACTGCCTGGTGTCTTGGTTCAGTTCAACATGTACCTGCAAGACCACAAACAGAGCAGGAGGGGTAACATGCTGCGACAGCTCGGCCGGTGATTCAGGCCTCAAAACATGTAAAGGGGAAAGATGGTGAAAGCAATGACTTGCTATACAGATTCTAAGAGAGTGAGTAACTGACTGACTGACTAACTGTGTGTTCACACTGTGAGCAACACCATCGACCAGTCACTGGAGCTTATCAAGATTATCAACTGAGAAAAGTTGGCCATGGCCGAAGTTTTCGCAATCACTTGCAGTCAACGGCCAATTAGATTTCAGCGCTTCCTTGTTTCCCTACTGATGTGATTTCGTTCCATGAATAGTTCTGCCTAGCAAGTACAAAATGAATGAGAAGTTGATTCCAGCCATTCAAAGCTTCCTAGTTCTCTAATACTTTTATTTTGAAAGCCTAAACGTCTCAAAACAAAGCTTGGAGAACAGCTGCATCCATCACTGGGGTCGATGGAAAGCTCTGAAGTCATTTTATTGAGGATTTTTTTTGTATATTTTTGATCAGTGCTAACTAATTACAGCTATATTAACTCATCAAAATGATGTAATGTTATACAAGGAAAAAGCATAAATATAATACATAATTTGCCTGTTCAAAACTTAGCTGCAGACAGCTACATAGTTCCAGCTGGAACCTCTTGCATTGCCCACAATCAGTCAAAGTAGAGCAACATATCAACCAAGCTGATTGACTTGCTTGTTTGATCGAGTGTGTGACAGGTTGACTGACTAACCAAGAGCCTGAATGACTGACTTGGTGACTGGTGTGACAGACAGATATAAACATCAGCTACTGGCCAGATAATGGTTAGTTGCGGCTGCTGAGTCAGCCACTTACACAGCTAACCACCCATGATTTGGAGGCTGAAAATCTCACTGACTGGTAAAACTGTCAACGTGTCTGGGACGAAGATAAAGATACAGACAATGACAAACAGACAGATGTTATATATTATGTTGGTTGATTCTATGCTGCTAAATTCTCATTTAAAACATGGCCACTGGCAAGCTATTACCTCTACAGTCTGCTTTTGACTCTGCACAACTTGGAACTAGTTTGGCACACAGTCCTGATTTGTCCCATGACTTCTATGACATTTCCAAGCCTATTCCATCACGCAGAGCTCAATTTCCAAGACCAATATTTAACAGTCTATGTTCAAATGTTAAAATATTTTTTTCATCAAATAGATTTTAAATTCCCAGGTCATATGTTGTTAACCTTCAGCCAACACTTGGGATGTGGATAAACATGACATTTGTTATTGAAGTTGTTCCCAAAAAAGGTAACTAGCACCCAAGCTTGACATTACAGTTTTTTCTGAATGCTTAAACACTAACAGTGATTCTTGAGGCACTATCTCTGAAACCATTAACACTTGTGGCCAATGCATTTACCAAGTGTGCCAAACTGAACGCACGTTCTCTGCTTTACACTCAGTTTGTAATTTTATAACACACTTTTTGCAAAACTGTAAACACAACTCACTGCTTTACACTCAGTTTGCACAAATGTTTTTGTTTTCTTCTACTGCGCTTTTGTTGTTCGAGGAGTGTTACTGTAGAACATTTTGAGAAAAAAAAAAAGAACTTTTTCCCCTTATTTGTATTGATAGTGTGTTATGTTCGGAATACACATCCATACTTTACACATTTGGATACCTGTGTGTATGTGTGTTTACTACATGTATGACAAAACTTTACAGCATTGCAAACTGCTATGCCCTGCACACAGAAAAAGCAAAAGCCACAAGTGTTTTTCTTTTATACTATCAGTGCGTTGTTGGTGCTTCGTGTGCTTATTCAAATGATGGTTTGTGTGTACTGTACTGACGCAAAAACACAATTTTTTAAAAGAGTTTGAAGAGTTTTGCAAGAATTGTTTGCTTTTGCAAGAGATGTATAATGTTTTGCTGGTTTGGTGTAAGCTTTTGTGGTTAGTGTGTAGAGTTTTGCAAAAATAGCCTATAGTTTCAAAGATAGTGCCTAAGCAATCAGAAAAAACTGTAAACACTTGACTGGTTGAGGGAAAAAACAAAATCGTTTGGAGACCCATTTTGCACACAAATGGTTTAATTGCATCACTCTCCCAGTATTTCTTCCATAACTGTAGAACCCCTGACCAGGAGACAAGGAAACCAGTGTGGCTCTTTGGCTCGTCTTACCCCTAAAGCCGCCATGTGTTGACTGATGGTGTGGCGGCCACGTCTCTTCCTGTGGTTGTGCGGCGGACGGTGTTAGCTCCGCATCATGGACAGCCTCTCATTGGAGCCTGCAGAGGGGAGAGGAAGAGGGAGAGGGTGAGCCAAGGTTGTTAGGCTTAGGAAGACTAACTTGAGTCAACGTTTACATGGAAGATCCACTCAGAAACCCAATATACACTCACCGAGCACTTTATTTGGAACACCTGTACACCTGCTTATTCGTGCAATTATCCAATCAGACAATCATGTGGCAGCAGTGCAATGCATAAGATCATGCAGATACAGGTCAGCAGCTTCAGTTCATGTTCACATCAAGCATCAGAATGGGGAAGAAATGTGATCTCAGTGACTTTGGCCGTGGCATGGCTGTTGGTGCCAGACGGGCTGGTTTGAGTATTTCTGAAACTGCTGATCTCCGGGGGTTTTCACGCACCGCAGTCTCTAGAGGTTACACAGAACGGTGTGAAAAACAAAAAACATCCGGAAACGCCTTGTTGATGAGAGAGGCCAGAGGAGAACAGCCTGACTGGTTGGAGCTGACAGAAAGGCTTCAGTAACTCAGATAATCTCTTTACAACTGTGGAGAGCAGAAAAGCATCTCAGAATGCAACAACACATCCAACCTGGAGGAGGATGGCACTTTGGTAGCCGGTTGACACTGAGCTGAAAGCTGATACCTACCCAGTATTAGTAAGGTGTTCCTAATAAAGTGCTCGGTGAGTGTATGTTATATGTTTGAATGAAAATCAGCATGGATGTGACTCCATCGCATTGAGGTCAGGAAGTGGGCCACAGTGGCTGCTTCAACCCACAATTCACCATCCGCTTTCTCTGTTTCACTAGCCAACTAGGTTTTTAGGATAGGACCTCCGAATGAGGCCTGGTTATCTGCCGAAACAGCTGCTGCCAGTCTAGACTCGTTTACTGACCACAGCCAAAATTTACCAGCATTTGGCTTGTGGTCATCAGTGGTGGTCAACAATATCACAATATAATACAATATAATGATATTTGTGAACATAAACAACTCCCTCCCTGAGAAACTGGAAACCAGAGGATTGGGGCTCTAATATTTGACGCCATCAAGAAACAAAACCTGGTTTCTTGGAGGCAAAATCATTTCCATGGTCCTTTGTTAAATTAAACAATTCTTCTCTTTGGCAAAACAAGAAGAAGAAACATGCCCTGCAGCTGCAAAACTACTTGGAAACCAAGCCTGCATCCACGATAACGCTTTACAAACAAGGCTAGCTTAAACTGCGAGGCCTCTGCCGTCATACAGATGAGCTGGGTAACACTTAAAGAGCATTGGCATTATTCCAGGTCATTCAGAATCACCTCAGTCACCAAGTACAGAGAATGTACAGGAATTTGTCTTGGTGATGTCGATGCAGACGTATCGACATTCAGCAACTCATACTGAGTATAATACAGAGACAACAGGCTCACATTCACCACATGGGACTGGGAGACAGTGCAGGATGTAAATTACATTATAGTCTATACATAACACTGTAATACAAAGAGGCATTATATGACTGTGCATTCAGGCCTTGTGGCATGCAGTGGGTTGTAGCAGCAGGAGAGAGTCCAACCACAATAACACTGTGTTGCAAATACATTTGTGCACTTGTACTTATTTTGTTTTGTTACTTGACTTTAAGTATACTGTATATATATTAGGGAGAGTTTCGTTATATAGGCTACTAGGAATTCAGCTGCTTAAGGACACTTCAGCAGGACGGAGGGGCTTGAACCCTCCAACTGAAGGGCCGTTACTCCACCCTGCTGCCACATTGTGTACTTACAACACCTTTCCATTGGTTATAGTAATAACTAGGGATGGGACGATATGCTTAGTATCTCATGATACGATTCGATACGCGATATGGGGTTCACTATTCAATACAACCACGATACGATGTAACAAACAAAAGTTCAATTACAAAAAAAGTTTGACTGCGCAAAATGATGTTTATTTCTGAGCCACAAATCTTTCTAGCGATGGCATTGGCTCGCTAGAATGTAAACAACAATTTAAAAATGTCATTACAAAGTGCAAACAATAGAATATGGATGGAGAGCTTGTGAAATTGTGACGGTCAAGCGTCTCATTTGTGCTCACTACAGCAGAATAGAATGGAGCTAATATCACGATAAATTTTTCTGCCTCACGATACACATTATCACATTTTTGTATTGCAATATATTGAATTTTGATATATCGTTGCATCCCTAGTAATAACCTGCCTCATTTTCGATACAACACAATAGTGATTCAGTCTACAGACACTTCATAAGTTCCTTTGCTTTTACATTTGCAGTTTCCAGCAGCAGCAACAACAGCAGCGACTTGTTTGGAATAAATAAAAGAAACATGAGCAACAATATCAATCATGGCTGAACAGACCAAGAAAAGAGAAACTCAGACTTCAGAAATCCAAGGAAAAAGACGTGACTGTTGGTTATCTCTGGGAAGTGCAGTGCAGAAACACCACAGCTAAATTAAAAAAAAATTAGGATTTCACAGATTACCACTTTAATGCCCTGAAATAACACCACTGTACAGTGTTTGTAAAAGTTGTAGTCCTCCCTCACAGGGAACAAAACAGATTTCTGTCCCCCAGCCAGGCGGCCACGTTTAGTCGTGTCATTATTTTATGTGATTCATTGCTTAATTGTAGGAATCCGACCCACTGTAGTCACGATGGGCGAAGGGAATGCCAGGGGAACACCCACCACTGTTGCGTGTTTCATCCTCCTCCTCCACACACACACACACACACACACACACAGACAAAAAATATTATCCCTTAAAACTCTGCGGTGACGATAGCAAGTCTGCCAGCCCGCCTCTGTCCTGCTCATCAGACCATGAAATTAGCCCAGTTAGTCTACAGAGATGAATGGTGACGGGGGGCAGCTGAGGACACACACTGCACTGCTGCCTATTAGAGAGCCGCCACGCGCTGACGAGCTTCACACAGATGTTATCATCACATGACGCCCGGCGCCGTTCCTCGCTGATGTAATGTGGTATTTGTGCGTTGGCGTGGGGATGATTTCAGGACACATTCACACACACACACACACACACACACAACGAGCGTGTCTGGAGCGGTTTATTTGAACTCAGGCGCGTTTGCACTTTCAGTTTGGTGCGTTTTGGCAGGTGTGAGAATTTAATCTGAACCAACTACAGCAAACAACCCCAAAACATAAGGTTTTATGGGTAGAAGGGAGATTGATCTTGACATCTGACAGCCAGCAGTTACTCACAAAATGGACCGAGGACAAACTTGGGAGTCAAGATGAGGCAGCGCTGTTTGAAATCAATATCACGATAATCACAAGGATTTTTTCTCAATATCGATATATATCACAACACAGCTCATGTATGCAAAATCACATGTTTACTAATCAAATGAAAGTTCATCCCACTGAACTGATTGGTAACATTAGGTGTGATGTCAAACAAAACTTAAATTTTCAAATAATATTCCTATCATACATACAAAATGCTTCTTATCATCAATTTAGACAGCAGAGTTGTGTGTCACGAAATCCCACAATCACCATATCATCACAATATGATTAAAGTGAAAGATGATAAATGATGATATTAAAATATCGCCACGCCCTAAGATGAGGTGAAATGCCTCATCAAAATATGGGCAGAGGAGCACACTGCCTGAATCCTGAGTCCATCATGTTCAGCTGAAGTTACAGAGACTGGAATCAGATTTGTTTTGACTCCCCTAGACCAGTGGTTCTCAACGTGGGACCACCAGGGTCCTTGAGGGGTTTCCAGGGGGTCCCGAGCAAACTGACAAATTGTTAAACTTCACCATTACTTCATTTACAAGAAGTTTAGACAATTAGAGAATGTAGAATAATGACTGTTTTTATCATAGTTTCTCTGTTATCTCTCTACCTACAATACAGATAGTTGTGGAATTCTGGACAAAATAATATCTGTCAATAAATATATTCTCAGATTTGGGTCAGAGAGACAAAATTCTCATCAAATGGGGGTCCGTGGCTCTAATGTGGACTAAATTAGGGTCCTTGATATGAAAAAGGTTGAGAATCACTGCCCTAGACCACCAAAATCTCTAACCTGGCAGATGACAGGTTACCAAAACTCTGTCCAATAAACAAGCTCCTTGTGAGTCCATGGGACTTCTGCTTACACGCCCTGGAACCTAAACGAACCTAAACAAACCAAATGCAACTGTCCACTTCTCCACTATGGTTTAGACCAGTGCTTCCCAACCGTTTTCCTTAAGGGACCGACAGACGACCCCTGACGAAGTGACATATTTTATGGATATTTCATATTATATTCAATGCATAACAATAACAGCACAGAACAACTGATAACTGTACAATTAACCCAAATAGTAAACGCAATAACTGCAGGAAGTTTGTGTAAAACGAGCAATTTGGATGAATATTGAGCAGATTATGTGAATATTGCATCAGAGATTAGTTTTCCTGATATTTTTAGGAACGTTTGATACAATTCTCTGTATTATTTATTTTTAACTATCATACATACTTATTATGCTTATTTCAGACAAATTCAGTGTTTTCTTCTCCCTGATGCTCCGCCATTGTTCTATTATTATTATTGTTCTATTAGCTCTTTGGTTGTTTTAACTGTGTACTTTTCTAATGCAGGATGAGGCTGTTTAGCAGAGAGTGAATATAGCTTGTGTTCATGTCTTCACCGCGCCCTTATCTTCGTTTATATCTTAAAAAAAACATCTAAACTTTAAAAATAATAACAACTACATTTAGTTCTTTTCTTCACAGAAATTAATGAAATGCTGAGATATACTGTATATATATATTTTTTTAAGTTTTCTTACACCCCTTAAAACCAAGAAGGCCTTGCGACCCCCCGTGAAGCTTTGGCGACCCCTAGTGGGGGTCGGGACCCCCAGGTTGGGAACCAGTGGTTTAGACCAAAGAAAATGAACTGTAGGTGTGATCACCTTCATTTGGGTTTCACCTCTGTTTTAAAGTTAAAGTTATGTACTGCAGGCTGCAGCGCTAAAGCACATTGTTCTCTGGACACTTTATCATGATAAAATATTAATTGCAGGCATCAGGACTGCACTTCTTTGTGTTTTAGAGGGATATTTGTCTATGTTGCATTCATATGCTCAGTTTCCGTTTTCCCTAGCAGTGGTGGTTGTGTTGTTGCTCTGATGCTGCTGGGTGAATACAGGAATAACACTGGGGACGTCATTCAAAAAGAACCTGCCACTGTGGGTTCATTTCAGGCTGCTGGTCATGTGAAAACTGTAAAAGTAGCTGTAAAAGTTACCCTACATCCAGTGGGGGGGCGGTGAGTACATGGTGTCCTCTATTCATTCATCAGTGGTGCGCCAACACCGCAAGAACATTAACATTTACTGTTACAGAAGAAAGGAAATTAAAACAACGGCACAGTTTAGCAAAATTTCCCTCTGCAATGCAAAAGAGGCACAGTCATAATGGCATGCTACTACCTGTGCTGTGGTAGGGTGTTTGAATTATGGTGTAAACGGAGGAATGCCATATGGTATACAGAGCACCACACAGATATAAGCCATTTTAGGGCTGGGCGATACGGCCTCAGATTCATATCAGTATATACTGCCACATTTACCTTGATAATGATAAATGAAACTATTTTTCTAACCCCGGAGCAGAAGTACTACATTCACCATTAGCGTATTCAAAAATAAAGAAATATATAAAGTGTGCTTTTATTTTGAAGGTAAAACCACTTTACTTATTCTGTCCTCCTCTGTCAATAGACCGACATATAGAAAATTTGGTCAGTGAGAGAGTGCCAGTGTCGGTTTTGGTTAAATTATCGGTACATCACCCAGCCCTAAGCCATTTTTTAGTTTTGTCAGGGAGGAAGAGGGAACAACTTGTTTGGTGAACAGTCTCCAAACTTTCTGTGATAGGCAGAAATGTGCTTATGAACCAGCAGCTTTTTGTTTTTATTTATACTATATATTCGCTAGAACCACCTGGACCAATACATCATTTCCACTTTGCCATCCATAAGCTCCATACAAAATGCTGGTACATGTTGCCTGTGGCTCTACCAGCCACTTGGGCAGGTAACTACCTCTCACCTGGAGATCCTGTTCTAATCTAGAAACCTCACTGGCTGTGGTTTACCAGGCCACTGTGGACATAACAGGTATGTTTTTTTTGCCCTGCACAACTCCCATCCATTTCTATTTGGGGATTACTGGGTTCATTGCTTTCCCCCCTTTTTGAGTTTCCTTCCTTGAATCATAATATGAATAATATTGTTCACCAAATTCAATAAATGTACAGGAATTTACCGTGACAGTGGTGCAGCGACATATTAACAAGTGCCACAGCAATGTAAGTACATAGTGGCACAAGGTGTCAGTAAACTACACACATCAGTCCACACACAGTACACTAAAAAGCATATCCATCACTATGTGCATTCACACAGTGCTGGAAAACACTCCTGATATAAAAGCAAAGAGTGTCGGTGGAAAGTGAATGTACCAGATGGCATGTGGATGTGTTCCCACTCCGATGGCCTTTTTTCATGCTATAGTGATTCACTATGGGACGGAGCGTGCATCACACATCCTCCTACAGAAACCTGTCTGGCAGCAACTGTTTGCCACAACCTCAATGACAAACTCTGCGCTCACACCGCCAGCAACTTGAGAGAAACCAGTCACTGTGAGTCCAATCATCTTCTACAACCACAGAAACATCAAAACATGCAGGCCACAGCTGCCTGTTGCATCCTGTTTATGGTTCATGTTTTGGTTGATTAAAGCAACGCGACTAATGACAAGCTGCTTGATGTTAAGTCTATAGAATATAAATACGTCTGCAACCAAAGACTCTTCACCTCCAGCCTTTCTGGCCCAAGAAACAGTATGGGCAAATCTAAACAGTAGCAAAGATTTCTACCGGTGTATCCTGCATTATACCGGCACCTACCACTACGCTGCTCATAATAAACTGAAACAGATTATGGTATTAGCTCAGTAGTGGGACTATGCTGCCAATAGGCTTGGAGTGATTCACCGAGAATAGCTGAACCTGACCTAACACATGTCCAAAGCTCAAAAAGAATACTAGACACAGCCAAATGCGTTTTTGAAATCCATTTGAAACACATTTCTTTCCCAGCACTTCTCTCTTACATGATTATTCTATGGCCACAGCAGAACTGTCCAGACACTATGGCTCTTATCCTTGAACTCCTCACTACTGTCTGCCTGCGATGATGGTGATGATGATCTAGAAATTGAAGCTCATTCTACTCTTGCACTCATTGTAAGTCACTCTAGATAAGAGGATAAGCTAAAATGCCTAAAATGTAAATCATTTGAGTGCTGACAGGCACTTTTCGGCGCGCTTGCATAAGAGTCTGAGGGCAGAGTGTCGCTGTGCGTTGCAGAGCTCATCTTTAAATGACAGAAATAGCAGCTCAGGAGTAGATAAGGGTTTCAGTGGTGTGACCGTTTGGGTGCGAGAGGTCACCGGCCCACCGAAGGCCCCGACTTGACCCCCGGGGCTGAGCTGACTCAGCATAGCCTATCAGGTGTCACTGCACATTAGCACTGCACACTCCAAGTAGCAGTCAGTGCCACAAGAACCAAAATGCTGATACTGCTTTGATATCATTTATACATACAATATTGAATTTTATAAATGTTTGATAGTTCCATCTAATGTGTTCTGCAAGCTGGGATTCCATTTCATCATCACCTCCAAGGGGGTTGAATGTGCGGATTAGAAAAGTTAAAAGAAGGATGGGACGTCCTGGAGGCTCAGAGGTGTAGGGCGCATGCCATGTCAAACGCGGCATCCTGGGCTCGGGTCTGGCCCAGGACCTTTGCCGCATGTCATCCCCCCCCCTCTCTCTCTCTCTCCCAATCTTTCCTGTCTATCTCTACTTTGAACTGTCAAATACAGGCAAAAATGGCGAAAAAATACATTTAAAAAAAAGGAAGGAACTGCAGTTGGAGTCAAACAGACCACTGAGGCACCAGGACGCCCCATTTTCATGTAACTGCGACATCCTGGGTTCAAATCTCTCTCCACTTTCATCTATCAGGCAAAAAAACCCCAAAATATTATCTTAAAGTAAAAAAGAAAAGGGTGAAACAGTCCACCACAGTTGAACTGGACCCCAATCCACCTAAACCGGTTGACTAAACTGGTGCCAGGAATGAAACATGGAACTATTTCAACAAAGACAGACGTCCAACCGACATCAAAACCTCTGTGACAAAAGTTGCTACAAAGCTGTCTAAGTGTGGCAACGCAACTTGTGGCTGTTCTGTGACACCGCTTGATGTTTTCCCCTGTTTGTAGTATCGAATTTTATTGGTGTCAAAGTCAAAATCCAGGTATCGTGCCAACACGACTGCCAAGTGTGCCAGACAGTAGTCTTTCCAGGTTCCGTTGCATTCGCAGCCCTTCAGCCACTGACATAATGTAATTCATGGATTAACCAATACAGACCCACAGACACACACACACACACACACACACACACACACACACACACACACACACACACACACACATAAGAGTCCTAGGAAGCCGAGCAAGTCTGCAGATTAACAGCGTACGCAGTCAATCATGAGCTGAACAACTGTTTAAGTAGTTGATGAGTACATACACACTCACAGGCAGACCCACACACACACACTCTCACACACACACACACACTTTGGCATCACAAAGAGCCCCTGTTGGCCTGCCTGTGGGTATTGGAGTGTTTGGCCTTGGTATAAATTGGCTGCCAGCTGGAGCGACGGACACTGAAGGCCTGTATTAGTGGACGGAGCCAGGAGGAGAGGCCTCTTCTTGTTGTGGAAGCGTTGGATTCGCTTCAAACACACACACACACACACACACACACACTGGCTACACACACACACTTGCACGCACTTTTGAGAAATAGACACAAATGCACACGAACTACACACACAAATTTAAATCCGCACGCACACAACTGCAGGTATGCACACATGCATGCACAGAAATCCGCGAACTCACACACACACACACACACACACACACACACACACACACAGTTATTGTCCTCTTAATTCTGTTTGATGGCCCTCAATCCTCACGCCAGGACTCGGTGCCTGGGGAAATCAGTCAGACAATAGGCGCGATCCAAAGCGAAGCAGACTGCACCAGGCCAGGAGGCCCTCCGCACTGCCAACAAGCACCAACATTTGAATAATTGAGCTTCGAGGTGGGTGACAATTTAGGTGGTGAAACCAGATAGCAGAGTTAGTGAAGCTAATGTGTAATACGCCTGGCGGGTCAGACACATGAAGAAAGAATCCACCCTAAAATCCTGGTGTTCAGATGATCTGAGGTGGGCAGTTTTGCCAAGATTTGGAAATATTTAGTTTGCATTTAGGGAATTAAGTTGATGCTAGAGTGACTTACACTGAGTGCAACAGGAGAATAAGCTTTGATTCTTATACTGGCAGCATTACAAGCAACCAATTGTCAGGAGGTCAAGAGTCAGAGACACAGCACCAAAACAACAGATCTAACAACATTTTCCTGGGACATAATCGTGTTTGATAGTGTTTTTTAATCGTGTTTGAATGTTTTTGATCGTGATTTTTTTTTTTTTTATTGGGTTTGATACTGAACTGCTAGGAAGAGCTAAGGATAGAGTAAGCGATTTTCTCTTCTTTTTTATACTTTAAGCTGAGAGTTTAGTAGAGCAAGCAGTCGAGGGAGATATGGGAGACGGGTACATGGGTACTGCTGGGTGTCAGCAAGTCTCTCCCAGAGGCAGGAAGCAAGACAAGCAAGACTCAAGCCTGTGATCTCATCAGCAGGATGGAAAGTTACCATAAGACACCAGCCAAATGCCGATTATGTTTTCTTTTTGTTGTAGCTGGTAAGTTTGTCTGGCTCTACCAGTCAATTTGGCAGGTAACGCACCATCGTTTGGAGGTTCGTTTCTATGCCAAAAATCAATTAGGTTCGTCAAACAGAGAAAGTAGTTGGAACACACCATCCATCCACAATTATGGAGCCCGCTGGCCAAAAAACAAAAAGTTATTTTCCTTCCCATGCTCATCAGGGGTAAAAGCTCTACTATACCACTGAGAAAAACGGGGGTTGTTTTTGGATACTGACGGTACCTTGGATGATTTTCCAAGGATAAAAGGCAAGTTTTGAGGTGCTGTGTAGCTCAACGGTTAAAGCAAGGCACTAACACTGCCAGGGTCAGAGGTTTGAATCCCACTTACTCTAACACTATACATTCATGGCACACTAAGCTGTGTTGGATAAAAAAAAAAAAGCCATCAAAAGGGATTTGTGATGTTATTTTCCCAGTTCATAACTGTCAACTCTCTCTGTGTGAAAGCTAGAAACAAGCATTTTGTGAGTCAGCAGTCTCCTCATTGTCAAGACAACAGGCTTATTCATGTTAGCAGCCCGAGGTCATGGGAATGACGCCTGCCAAATCTGTTTCAGGGAGTTCTGCTTAAAGAAATATCTATGTAGGCCAGAATTACTCTGCTGTGAAATCGCAGGATCTGATGTCCTTGGATGAACTAACGGATAAAAACATGACTAAGCAGAGCGGGGAGTTTCTTTTTACCTACTTGCAGAACCTGATGGGTGGGGTTTTCTACTTACTCAATGAAGCGAGCATCAGAAAGAACTAGACAGTCAAAGAACAGCATCTAAAAGCCAATTCAGGGTATATGCAGGAATCCTGAAGTTAAATTCAGTACCTTTTAAGACCTTTTTTAAGACCTTTTCAATACATTTTAAGACCTCAACGCCACTTCGAGCTGTAACCGGTTACATCAGCGACACACCTTTAACTTACATTTACTATACATTGATTCTGAGATTGCAAAACTAAACAGTCTTAGTTTGCGATAACTTCTATGGACCGCTGTATCAATACAACAGAATTCAGATAGGCCGGGAGGGAACAAAGCTCAAGATAATAAATTGAGTGACTAACCCAAAGGCAAGGTTTATTAAAAGTAATAACAGTAGTTTAGTGACAGCCTACACAGAAGAATCCCAAACATTACTGTTTCCTGTTGTAGTTTGTTGTAGTAGTTGTGAGGAGCAAAATAAATAAATTCACGCAAACTTTTAGCACACAAACTCTTTGGACAAATAGGCTATTCACATTGAAAAAATAGCCACAAAATTTAATACCTCATAAAATGGAGGTATACTTTTTAAGGGCCTTAATTTTCGCTAAATTGATTTATTATCTTTTAATACTTTTTAAGACCCTGCGGACACCCTGCAATTTCAGTATACTTCTCTGTGATTGACAACTAGGGCTGGGCAATACTTCAAAATTACTGTTCATTATATCTTTTAGTGGAATCATATCGTGATGATACTGTGATATTGTGATGCACAATTCTTCTGTCTAAATTGATAACATAACAAGCAAATATTCTTAAAAAACTCTTGACAAAATGAGGAATGAAGCATTTTAAGAGATATCATTTGAAGACTTAAGTGTGATGTCAAACAAAACTGAACATTTCCATGCAGTTCAATGCAATGAACATCAGTTTCATTATTTAAGATGTGATTTTACATCCACAAACTCAATGAAATATATCAAATTCTGATTGTCCTGACACTTTTTTCAACCATATCACCCAGCCCCTATTGACAACTTACTTGACACTAGCTGGGTTTGTCTTGGCTTAGTAAAACCCCACCATTGCGGCACCTGAAAGCAGCTTAAAACAAACACTAAGATTTGCAGAACACCGACTTGTCCCAGGTGTGTCGTAATAAAGCAAGAGAAGCAAATGAGAAGACCAGAAGAGAGAAGACCCAAGTGGCCAAACAAACTGTGCAGTGGCTGCATCATCAAGCTCATTTGTAGTCCTGTGCAGCTCAAGATGAGATGAACACTATTGATCCGAGAGGGGAAATTGGGTCGAGCATGGCACTAACACTACCAGGGTTGGCAGTTCCTTCCTGTTTATAGCTCCATGGGAAGAGGATAAAAGGGTTCGGGATTCCCACTAGGGCCGATCGTCCTAAAAATGTATACACTCACGACAGGGTGAGGCGTTTTGGATAAATGTTTCCACAAAATGGCATGTGCTATTAGCGTCACCAAATGGGCTTGTTATCCGGCTCCTTTGGTTTATCAAACACAGCGTTAGTATCTAGCAAGCTACGGCCCTACTGTGCAGACAGACAAAAGCCACAAACGCAACCTTACATAAGGAGAAGATATCAAAAGAGTAAACAGTCTTAGCACCCAGAGGCTCCCAACTCACTGGCCACACAAACGGCAGCAAGACAAAAGAGATAAGCTTCAAACGAGGAACCGAGGCTCCGATGGAGTCAGATGAAACATGTTGTTCTCTCTTTCTCTCTCTCCCTCTCTGCTGAAAGAAATAGGGAGTTCAAATAATTACATTTTCCCAGTGATAAGACTTTCATTTTTCATTTTAGCTTACAAATTTGGTTTCCATATCAGTTAAGATTCAGTTAGTTGTCACGCTGCTACAGAATGATTTGATAGTTGTAGATTAGTTTAGGAGTTTTCTATGAATATTATGTTTTGGTTTTGGCTTAGTTTTTTAAAAGTTGTAGTATTTCAACAGTCCATAAGTGCAGTGCTGGCAATGCCTGTCTGGTGTACACACTGACAGAATTGACTTTGGTTACGCAGTACATCATCAATGTATTGATGAGGCAGTGATAGCTGATCAAGCACATTTCTTTCTAGAGGATTCTCCCTGCTCTTCACTCTCAGTCCAGTAAAAGTCGAACGACGCCAACTGTAGCAAATTCAGCCTCAATTTTATTTAATTTCTGCTCATTTTGGAGGCAGATGTTTTCATATTTTGTTTCCATCTCTGGTGATCAGCGCTCATTGCTGTGGTGTTTCTGCACTGCACTTCCCAGAGATCACCTGTCAATCAAACAGTGTGGGCGGAGCTTGGATTTTCTGTTGATGCAGTTTGAGTTTTCTTTGTCTGTTCAGCCATGGTGGCTATCGCTGCTCATGCTAACTACCCAGTTCTTCTTCTTCTGTGTATTCCAAACAAACCGGAAACTTAAAATGCATCACTTCCTGTGAAGCAGAGGATTTTTCCCGGGAAAGAGCTACCAGACACCGGGTGTTTGGAACAGCAAATGCAGGCTTAAAAGCTTTTATAAACTGGTTTAAACTAAAGTAAGACTCTACGAAACATCTAATGACGTTCACCTACTTTTGATTTTTAACCCCAGAAAAAAAGAGAATTGCTGATTTAGCGACGACAACATCGACAGTTCAACATATGCACTTACAGCATATGTGGAGTTAATGCCTGGTATTATTGTCTTCTATCTAAAACAACACCTAGATATCAGTTAACATCTAAAAAAAAACATGTTTTGGCATCTCTGACCCTCTAAGCTCTGTTGACACCAGCAGGGCCGTTGAGCCAGCAGATCTATCAGCTATCAGCTAAAGCCATTTGGAGCTCCAAACACTGATAACCTATCCTGAGCTTAACTGCCCTTCGGTGCAGTGGTCGGGTCTGCTTTAAATCCAGTCCTGATACAAGCCGCTCTCGCTTTCTATCTGCGAATGTCAGAGAACATCTCGTCCATCTGCTCCATCCCAAAATCTGGAAGTTTAATGTCAGAAAAGATAAATACCTGTTACACAATTACTTAAGACCTTTTTCAGAATCATTAGTGTTCACTGGTAAATTTGGCATATACGCAATCCACCAGGCAGCACTGATTGCAATAAAATGTCAACTTTTAAAACTAATTGGCACTCCTCACTGCTGGTGTATTTTAGTGGAGGAAAACGAGGGAATAACAAGGAAACCAGCCATAAAAGTTCTAAGAGTTTAAATCGTGGCATTCATTGCAACCCTGTGTTGACTAGTAGACTGAACAATTTCTTTCAAGACTGTTAACTGATTGAATGCAAAAGAGATGTCAAGATACCCCAGTTTTGCCCCAAAATACAAGGCTAACAACAAGGCTTTTGGGACATATGAAACTTCAGACTGCTTTGTATCACAGGCATTACAGAGTCCATACTTTGGTAAAACTGTAGCATTCTGCAACACAGAAAAACTAATGTGAAATTCCTATGTGAATGTACAGTATAATGAGATAGGTTACAGGCTGATAGCGTTTAAATGAAGAAGCAGCCTGGATGACGTAATTTAACTTGAGTCAATTACACCAAAGACCTCTAGACTTCGTTTTAGATGAGTGGATTAAATAAAAAGGCAGTTGGTGACAGTGAATGCGCCCGTTGTTTCCTCAGACAAGAGCCGCTGACTGCCATCCGCGGAGAGCCACAGCGGAGCGCCGGGCTTCGGAGCAACAGTGTAATCTTGGATAGATGTAGCCGGGATGCAAAGCAGCTCCTCTCCATCCTAGATAATCATCCTCGGGACCACCGGCCAAATGGTGGTTCATTTTGGCTGCGGGTGGTACGTTTGTGTAGTTTACCAGCCGCTTTGGCAGGTAACCAACGGGCCTCTTACTCTGTTCTAAAAAGCCACTTGTCTGGTTAAGTGGCTGATGGATTTCAGGATCCACCAGACACTCTGACTGGTGAGAAGAAGTTTCCTGCCCTGCCAAGGATGCAGGAGTATTTGCTACATCTATTGTAAGGGCAATCTTGTGGAGTCAAATATCGACCATAAAGTGTCCACAAATGTTTCAAAAGTTGTACTTTGCAACATGTACAATTGAGTTCTTTGTGTAATTTCTCTGTGTGCAAAAGTTGATCATTTTACATGTTCACAGATGTTGATATAAAGCCCAAAGAATGCAACAGTGGCGGCGCGCCACTTTGATCCCTCACTGACAATTTCCCCCTCACCTGCGACTGGAATGTTTTCTTTTTCTTTTTCGTTTATATATCCACACATCCACATTATTTTTCTAAAAATGGGATGGGAGAACAGGAAAGTTCACATTGAAAAAAAGAACAGAAAAGAAAGAATAAATGAAGAGACACAGTGGGATATGATCTCTTGTGACTGGTTTTGTGGGTCACAAGAGACGGTAGCCCGTGTCACCCGTTGTTGTCGGCCCTAGAACGCAGGAAATGGTTTTTTAAAGGAGGAATGGAAATGCAAAAGCTTCACCAATATCCACCACATGTTCGCAGACCTCCGGGGCCTGAGCACCATGCTGTTATAAATGTCTGGGGAGAACAGTGCACGCTTTGCAAAACATTTGCAAAAAATCAGGTTATGACACATTATGACAACCATTTAACTCCATACATTGTGGCTTTGACCCTTGCATACAAGGTATAAAATCAAACTTATTCTACTGCTGCACTGACTGCAAGTTGCTTTGAATAAGACGAGCATTGGCCAAATCCCTCAAATGCAAGTGTAAAACTCTAAAGTAGGGCAGCAGGGTGAGAGTAGGGAGACCGTCCTTCAAATGAAACGTCCCCCATGACTCCCTCCTCCTCCTCCTCCTCCTCCTCACTCGTCTTTGAGCAAGACACTGGATCTCTTCCAGCTGCTGGGTAGAGCTGAACAATTAATGGGGGAATAAATCTAAATCGCAACACGAACTTCTGCAATTTTCGAAATTGCAAAGGCTGAAAGTAATTGCTTAAGAGAGAAGGGCGTCCAAAATGGATTTCTGAGCAAGTGTTGAGTTTTCATGGACCTGCAGGTAATCTTAGGTCCATGAATCGAGTACAGTATTGGTGAAAACCTTTCATCAGACTCAAAATGAGTAAATCCTGCACACTGACATCTATATATATATATTTTTTTTTTTACAAAATCTCTTTTCTTTAAACAACAAGCAATTGCAATATTCTGTCAAATAATCACAATTAGCGATTTTTTGTCAATATCTTTCAGCTCTACTGCAGGGTCACTCTTCTGTACCCGACCTCTGACCTTCCTGGTGAGGCAGGGCGAGCAAAAAGAGAATTTCAGCCCCAGGATCAATAGAGAATGCCAACAAATAAATATAGGTATGTGCTTATGAGAACGGCTGCAAAGATGTCACTGGAACATGAAACTTGTCGCATTAACCTAGATGCTAAAAGCAGGGTGCTTCCAAACTGCCAGTTGCTGGGTAATATTTGTTGCCTCACACCCACACTCACTTAAATTAACAGAGCTTATTCCCTGAAGTTTGATTTTACAGTGGGTTCTCTTCTCTGTGACAATGTCCTGAGGCCTAATGCACTTCCCCCCCACCCCGCTCACAGTAATCTGTTTAAAAGCATGATTAGTATTGCAACAAGAGTTTGTCTGGTGGACAAAAATCAAAGGATTAGCTTTTATCAGCTGTAACTGAGTTTTACATTCTGGTTCAGTGAAGAACCAAGAGTGTTTCCTAACTACCTGACTTCATTTCAAGAGTGTTTCCTAACTACCTGACTTCATTTCAAGAGTGTTTCCTAACTACCTATCTTCATTTCAAGAGTGTTTCCTAACTACCTGACTTCATTTCAAGAGTGTTTCCTAACTACCTATCTTCATTTCAAGAGTGTTTCCTAACTACCTATCTTCATTTCAAGAGTGTTTCCTAACTACAGGACTTCATTTCAAGAGTGTTTCCTAACTACCTATCTTCATTTCAAGAGTGTTTCCTAACTACAGGACTTCATTTCAAGAGTGTTTCCTAACTACCTTTCTTCATTTCAAGAGTGTTTCCTAACTACCTATCTTCATTTCAAGAGTGTTTCCTAACTACAGGACTTCATTTCAAGAGTGTTTCCTAACTACCTTTCTTCATTTCAAGAGTGTTTCCTAACTACCTGACTTCATTTCAAGAATGTTTCCTAACTACCTATCTTCATTTCAAGAGTGATTCCTAGCTACATGACTTCATTTCAAGAATGTTTCCTAACTACCTATCTTCATTTCAAGAGTGATTCCTAACTACCTATCTTCATTTCAAGAGTGTTTCCTAACTACCTATCTTCATTTCAAGAGTGTTTCCTAACTACCTGACTTCATTTCAAGAATGTTTCCTAACTACCTGACTTCATTTCAAGAATGTTTCCTAACTACATGACTTCATTTCATGGGTATGAAATGTCATAGGCAAGACTGTGTTACTGAGTAAGACTAAGTAGTTTAAAGTTAGTTTTTCGGATGTTGACCAATGGAATTCGACTACAACTAAAGCAGTTGTAGGTTAATTTCATCCCAGAGGTTACAGCCAGGACTGCGCAATAATGGCTAAAACGCAACTTTACTATTATTACTTTTTTGAGGACAAAATGACTTCATTGCACTTTTGCATATCAACATCTTACTACAGAACTACAGCAGGTGCTCTAAATGAAATTAATTTAAATGTTTCAATAATGCCTTATGCTATGATGCTATCTTTATGCTATCTTTATTGTGGGAACTAAAACTATGATATACAATTATTCACAATTAGCCTACTTGTGCAGCTCTAAAACTCATTTTAGTATAAGGAGGCCTGAGTTGCATTCCTTTCTATTTTGATAATAAGCCAGTAAGGAATATGTTAAGACTTTTGGGAAGTTCTGGCCGTTGCCCACCACTTGTCACTCCTCGTGAATTTGAGTGTAAAAATTCACTTCACTGATTATCCTGATTGGGCCATGGTGTAGTCTATTTTCTTTTTATCTTTATGTACCCAGGGAGGGTTTGCTGGGAATGCTTTCTCTTTCAGCACCCACTCATATCTGTCTTACTGTTGGCCACTGGAGCAGTTGGGGGTTAAGTGCGTTTCATGTTCCACTCTTTTCTAAGGCAGTGCAGGGATTCAAACTAGCAACCTCCCTGTCAAAAGCTTACTTCACTAACCTTCCACCCATTAGTTTAAAGGTTCTAGGTGTAGCATTTTGTGGTTCTCATAATTAAGTCGACATTCCCCATGAGACTGATGCTTCCTGTCACAAAGAGGATGTTGCTACTTGCCTCCCCTCCCCTCCCCTCCCCAGCTTCGGTCCGTGTGTGTTTGTTTTGAAGAGGAAGAAGAAGGATACGAGCTGATAACAACCCTTTATAACAGCCAATATGCATTTTGACCAGGTCAGCTAATGTAAAGTTGAAGCTGTGGAGTAAGAATAGTAGAACTGGAACTTGCGAAGTAAAAACGGTTCCAATTTGGTGCCATAAAGCAATCAAGCAGATTTACTGCCAAATCCAACCCAGTGCCACACCATGTAAAATGCAGAGTAGACGCTAATATAGGCTGACAGGCTTCTCACCAATGGTCTTGTTTATTCACGGTGATTATACTGTCTCAAAATTACAGTGGTATTGATTTATTGATGTTAAAATGCATCTAGTACCATGTTATTTTCATAACATGTCATTACAGTATTATATTGATGAATGCCATTTGATTCTTTGCTGCTCAGCGCTCATTTTCCAGAAATCATCTGTCAATCAAACAGTGTGGGCGGAGCTTGGATTTTATGTTGATGCAGTTTGAGTTTCTCTAGGTGGCGCTCTTTTCTTTCTTTCTTTCTTCTTCTGTTTATTCCAAACAAATCTGAAACTTTAAGAGGATTTTCCCAGGAAAGAGCTACCAGACACCGGCTGTTTACAAGACAACGGAAAAGCTTTCATGATCTGGATAGAGCTTGAATCACAATTGTGTGATATCAGTTGACGATAGAGAGTAGCAAAAGGGACATTTATTTATATGAAAAGATCACAGATTATTATTTATTATACAACAGGTAGTTCCGACCAAGCAATCTGATTGGTCAACTAGACATTTAGAAGGTGATCAAATCAGCATGACAGCACACCTAGCTGTGCTCATCACTAAATATTACTCCGCCATATATTATCATACAATATATTTAAATATAACTCTGTTCAGCCTTGATGTTACCAGACGCTCTGGCATCCTCCATCAGCTGTGCCGGTGAGTCGGTGACACAGCGCTACTATCTTAAAAATACATGTGAAGTTCGCGGACGTAGTAGCAAAATCTGTCCATGGAATTTTTTTTTTTCAGCAGATATCTTAGGTACAACAAGATTGAGCTAGCAAGGCAGTTTTGTGTTTATATGTGTGGTATTTATTCAGTTTGGGAAATCCCACGATCTCTAGAAAGCATTAGCTCAAGTTGGCTGGCTGACTCAACAGGGACTAGAAATCGTCTCTGTTGCAGGTCGTTACTAAGGCTCCGCCTACTTGTTAGAGTAGTAAACTAGGTTTCATTACATAGGAGTCTACTGACGTGACTGATTGCTTTCCAGTTATTAGTCAGACCCCATGTATTTCCAGGGAAACGGAGATAACGCTAGCAAAAGGTTTTTTATTTTGCCCCACCATATGAATACATTTTCGTGTAATATTGCTTAATTACTGTCCTTATACTGTCATGTTGATATTGATGTTTACTCATAGGAATAACGTGGATTCTCGCCTTTCGTCACCCACCTCATCACACCTTGAAATCAGCATCATGAATTCACCTGTCACTGAAGCAAACCACGACCGCTAAGAGAAAACTCTTCAGGCCCAAGTGGCCCTCTTACAAAGCTCTTGGCCTACTGACCTCCTGGCTAATGACACCATTGACCCAGGGGGGTTGGAGGGGGGGGGGGGGGGGGGGGGGTCCTGTATGCAACCCCCCATGCAGGTCATTGGAGGTCTCTTCACCTTAAATGGCCACAGCAGAAAAAGAGAGGGAGAGAGAGAGAGAGAGAGAGAGAGAGAGAGAGAGAGAGAGAGAGAGAGAGAGAGAGAGAGAGAGAGAAGCAGACAGGAAAAAAAGAGAGTTGGAGGGGGGCAGCACTCGAAAGCAGTGGGAGAGGAAACAAAACGGTAGGGCAGACCTTTACTGGGTGACAACACAAATACTCGTCAGTTTATCTAAATTTAGCTTATCCATTGAATTACTGCATTAAAAGAATAAAGTCATTATTATCTGCTGTCTGAGCGTTTTTGGCTTGCACATTGCAGTCCACACACACACTAAAGAGCTGCCAATTAGGACCATTTTCAGCAGCTATCCATCTATCAGTCTATCTATTTTTCGACTAAACCAAAGATAAAGTTCTCTTGCCTGGTAAAAAAAATATTTGAATGCATTCCCCCCCCCCACCCCCATAGTCTGCGGTGAAGAAGAGGCTTGCTGCAACAAGGAAGATGCGATGAGCCATAACGTGGGTTTGTTGGTTAACAGGCTCGCAACAGGGAAGTCCTTTCTTGCTTTTCCAGTTGTAACCACAAACAGTGGGCTTCGGCCAAAAGGCGAGACAGGGCGAGTGGAACATAGACCCAGAAAATGACAGTTATTGCCCATTCACTGTACAAGCTGGGCCCAAGTACAAGGCAAGCAAGTAATTAATTCCCCATTTGGCCCACCAACATTCATTTACAAAGGCTTTCTGGGCTCGTTAAACTGACGAAGACGCTAAATCGCACTGTCACTTGTGCGTCGCTCTATTACAGATTCTCAGAAGAAGTTACGGCAAACGCAGACCTTCGCTGAACCTCGGACACTTTTGATCTTGAAGAAACACTCAAACAGCTGACAGATCGCTGAATAAAAGCTGACCTGTAATATTCCCTGTTTAGTTGTTTCAAGTGAGCCTTTGTCTAGAATATTGTAATTTAGTACGTAGGCCTAGACAGTGGACAATTTGTGCCGTTTTTGCCAAAAGGGGGTGGAGGTGAACTAATAAGAGAACCATCTCCCAGCAAATTTCCACCCCAAATTAACAGTTTTAATAACCGTTTTGTATATACATATGGATCATCTACCTCTCTTTTTCCACTCTACCCTTTTGTGCCGTATCCAGCAAGGAGGAGCTGAGCGCCGTCTGTCCACAACAACCTGTAAATATCCCTGGGAATTAGTCAACTGATCAGCTAAGAGTGGGCAGTACTAGTAACCAGTGTACAAAAAAATCGAAACAATACAATATTGCACTCGTCTGTTAGTCTTGGAACAAAGTCTACGCTACAAAGGCAAAAGGTAATAACTATTCAGAGTGTGAAACTGAGAAAAATAGTTTTTAAGTTGTTTTTTTTACTGTCCAGACAAACAATTTGTATGCTCTTTGAAAATTGTGTGACTCGGCGCTGACTAATAAAACTGACCAAATCACATTTTCAGAGGTTATTGTGTTTTTCCTTGGAAGGGCAGAAGAGGCCACAACATTGCATGCAGCCCAGGAGTGATATAATGCAATTTTGGTGATTTCCTGTGACAGAGACTTTGCAGTCACAGATCCCAGCACCAACAGCTGGGGCCATCATGGAGGTCCGCTGGCGAATAAGGTGTCTGTGGGCAAATAATGGCTAAATATATACAGTATAACTGGGCTAAAAAAACGAGAGATAACTGAAGAAGGTTATTGTACTGTAGGTGTAGGTCAATTCAGTAATGTTATAAGTAAGTAAGTGAATAGTCTGATATGGTGGATTTGTTTCCAAATGTCTGTTGTAGACAGTTGTTGTAGTTTGAGAAGAGTCAGCTCAGTTAACCTGAACAAAGTGTTAGCTAGCTAGCCATAACATTAGCTAGAGCGCAAATGAGGTGTGTTAACAACAAGACAGTGTTGGTTAGCTGACCAGATACTATGTTAGCTAGCTAACAGGATGACATAATCTTAATACAAAATAGATCAGATATGTCGGTGGCAAAACCATCAGTTCCCAGCCAAAAACAGCACAGAAAGTAACAGTACTCCATACTGTTGTGACAGCAAAGTCATACATTTAGAAATGCAATCAGCTCTTCTCAACCGCTGTTGCCAGAAGCTGAGGACCTCCAATATGGCCGCCAGAGGGTACATTACATCACCTGAAAGTCCAATAGAAGAACCGTTTCTGAGCAGCTTTCAGCATTCTGCGTTCAATATTCACTCCTGTCTTCACTCAAGTTGGTTGAGCTACCAAACGAGTCTGGAGCCGGCCCAGCTCCCATCAATTAACCAGCCACCGCTCTACAGCCGTCTCAAAACGCTTCACGCAACAGTGAAAGTGACTTCAGGAAATAGGTTAAATACCTGCTAATGTGTGTGATCATGTCATCTAGGTTTATTGCAAGCCTGAGCAAAGCACCATAAACTAGGCCATCAAACTTGAAAAAAAAAAGAGAAAGTAACCGGGTGGATGTGAAAAACAGGCTAACTGCCGGTGTGCTCCACCTGAATGAGTTTTTATGTAAACACAGAGGCAAGTCAAACCACTTCATTTACACAACCTGCTGAGAACCAGTTATTCGACATGTTGACATAAAACAGAGAAAACGGATTGAGGACCAGCGGCAAAGAACGACGAGGTAGACCACGACTCTTGTCTGGAGAATCGAGTCTCTGCTTCTATTAAATAGGTTTCAATGGAGAGTTGTTGTGTCCTCTGGTCTCAACGCTGCTTCTGAGAATTTCATTACTATTGGTTTCAATGGAGAATTGCAGGGATCTATGGTGTAAGTGTTGCTTTAGAGAATTTCAGTACTATTAGCTTCAGTGGAGAATTTTAGTGTCCCATAGTCTAAACGCTGCTTCAGAGAATTTCATTGCTATTGGTATCAAGTGAGACTTTTAGTGTCCCATGGTCTAAATGCTGTTTCGGAGAATTCCATCACTACTGGTATCAATTGAGAGTTTTAGTATCCCAAGGTGTAGCCTAAACGCTGCTTCAGAGAATTTCAGTACCATTTGCTTTGATGGAGAATTTTAATGTCCAATGGTCTAAAAGTGCTTCAGAGATGTTTGTTACTATTTGCTTCAATGGAGAGTTTTCGTGTCCCATGGTCTACATGCTGCTTCAGAGAATTTCCATACCATTTGCTTCAATGGAGAATTTCTGTGTCCCATGGTCTAAACGCTGCTTCAGAGAATTTCATTAGGGTTAGGGTTAGACTTAAGCATACAGAGTAAAAAAAAACATAACATTTCTTGTAAAATCCAACAAGACCCAAAAGGACGTATGTCTGAATCTAATATGTAATATCTAATCTATCTAATCGTATTGGGACTGTCCTTATTACAGCTGCACAATATTGTCTTTGGCTGCACAATTTTGCTGAATATTGCAGCGGTGATATGATTTACGATACCCGTACAAGGACACAACTTTTTCTACATAATGTCTTTTTCACTGCTTATCAAATGTTCAATGAAATTGTGTCGAGGAGGGAGGAAAAAACGAGAGCAGTGCTTAGAATTTCGTCAGTTTCTCTACGATGTAACTTGATTTGTAGAGCAGGGGTTCTCCACAGCTGCACGGTTCCTCATTTACTAAGCTGTCTGAAACTTTCCTGTCTGAGAAAAAAAGAGCGTCTTCTTGCAATTAGGTCACTATTGGAATTTAGTTTTTGACTAATTGTGCAGCCCTAGTCCTTCAGGGACAGCATCCTACTGGACTGTCCTGTAAGTAAGTCTCATGAGATTTTTCTACAGGATTCCTCACAGACTGTTTTAACTAAGGATGTATCCATGATGATAACAAGAAAGGGAGCGATGCCTGGATACATCCTTGCAATGAATTATTTTTCTTCATTATCAAAACAATACAAGCAGGTTAACACTTTCATTTCCGTGCCACAAAGACAAGTCCAAATGTCTCAATCTGCGTTGACTTCTGTCTTAAATCTTGTTCTTCTCTAAATGTGTACAAACATGCCACAGGTTCCCCTCCACCCCGACACAAATGAAGATAGAATTACTGAGGGATGTGAAATTTCAGTTCCTCTGGTTACATGATTTCAGGGTGGGAAATGACCGTCAGCTACTGGCCAAATGCTGATAAATTTTGTCTGTGGCTGGTAAATTTGTCTACTGTACAACTTCGATAAGCAGAGGAACCCACACATCCAATCGTCTTAGTACACCTATGCAGGAAAAAACACCAAGTTCCCACACACTGCTAATGTTTCAATGAAGGTCCATATAAGATTGAAACATCAGCTTTTAATAAATAATCATCTACATATTGCAAGAGCAATGTACGGGAACTTCATTACACAAAATACGTCTACTGTAGAATCCACTTTGGCAGCTGACCAGCCATCATTTGGAGGTCCTGCAATAATGTAAAACATCTATTTGACTGATAAAATGGTGAAGGTTGCTGGCAAATTTTCTCTGGTCAGTGAAAAAAAAAACCTGCCCAGCACAACTCCCATTCATATCTAATGAATGGGACTTTTTTCTGGCTTTTTTCTGTGATCCTGATCACACTCCTGAATATTCTACAGCTTTTTAATCGAACGACCACTACACATTCTGACTGTAGCTGTGACACATATGCACTGTAACTCCCTTGAGAGTTTAAATGGGCCGTCCCGGCCTCAACAGGCAATCAACACGTTCATGTGGAATCTTTCTATTGGTCGGACTGTGTGATGTGGATGTGCTGCTCTGATACGCCAGGACTAAACCAGACAGTCGACCTGTGAGATGAATAAACATACATGATTTCCTCATTAGCATCGTTTGCACAGCTTTGATGCGTGTTTTGATGTGATAGGTTAAGATACACATCCCCTACATCTTTCATATTCATTATGCACCACCAATTCTGCAGAAATGTTGCTATAAATGTATGATAGCTCATTAAACGTTATCCGGTTTAGGGTCAGGAGCCAGCTGCCTAGAAAAGTTGCAATGTCTTGAGTTTGCCTGCAAAGCAAGCAGAATGCCAACATGAAAGTTGATGCTTGGCTAGTATGTGCTGTCTTATGCAACAGCCATATCATATGGGATCCGCTGGGTAAAGGCCAAGTAACATTCAGCCAGCCAAGAACCACCCGTCAGGCCAGTGAGCCCCAAAACTGGGGTCCAAATACACCGGCGGGGGGGCTGGAGAGGGTTTCCAGGGGGCCACAGCAAAATGAGGCTCAGTTTAAAGCTACACAAGGTTTTAATGCAAAAATACAACTGTTTTATGAGCCAAAATCAGATTGTGGGTCTGCAACAGAGAAGATCCCATTCCGTCTAATTGAGACGCCGTAGCTTTGCCCAAATTAAATTATAGCGTCGGGTCGGTGCGCTTCTCCCTCCACAGGAAGTGACAAATCAAAACTTAAACTGTCGGCTACACAGCAGTGAGCAGCGCTCCGTGTCCAGAGAAAGCTGGACTCACCAACATTAGAGCTCTTCCCTCTCTCATCTCTTTGGTTTCCTTAAAGCATCACAGACTGATAAACAGGAGTGTGATGTGAGCAGCTCACTGACAACACGACACGTTACAGGATTTTCTGGGGTTTGAAGTGAACAAAAATAGAGAAAAAAAAAAACACCCACACACCGTCTGCACTTGCACATCAAAAATTAATTTGTTAGGAGGCAGCGTTTAGGTCAAGGACCTTCATCAGGCATCAGGCGCCGCATGAGGCAGGGCATTTAAGTTCAGCTGCCTCTCTCTCACTGCTATACGTGAAGGTGCCTGGAGCAGCTTTAATTTCAGTATTATTGCACTGAATTGAACTCAGACAGTGGGAGAGAATGTGTAATGACTATTCAGAGGTTTCAGTTTCCACACCAGAAACATGAAAATGGTCTCAAAATGAGGGTCTGTGGTGTAAAGTGCATGCATGTAGAGGGGGGGGGTCTTTAACATGAAAAAGTTGGGCAACCCCCCCGAGCCAGGCTGTACTGCTGCACTGTTTTGTCCTGTCCATCACGGGGAAAACGTGTTGCATGCTGTCTGAACGTGATCCATCTCTCTCTCCCCCCCCAACACCAAAACTGAGCAGACTTGTTGGCTGCTCGCTCGCTCGCTGCACGCCTTGCCTTCCCCACACAGATCCCCCACAATGTCACACAGCTTGCTGCAGTCTAGCGAGGGGCGACATCCACCCTCCACAAAAATGCACCAACTTTCTGCTATTACCCCCGCTCTCTTTTTGATTTGATCGAAACCCCATGCATCTGCACACACACATACACACACGCTGAACTTTGGACGCCAGGAGGAAGAGGTTAGCCTAATGGTGGACCACGGGGTTTTTTTTTTTTTCAAGAACATTCCAGCTCAATGGGAAAGAAGAATTGGTCTGCCGCTCACAGGAACAACAGCATTATTTATGACAAGACAGCCAAAGAGGCGTCTGCCACAGCCGTTTCTCCTGTATATGAACCCGTGTGCATCACGGCCAGCGTTAAAGCCGCCTTACAATGCACTTTTCCCTTAAAAAACCCCATCCCGGTGTGCAACTGCAGGGCCCGGCGCCGCCATACACCAGCACATAGACACATAAAACAACACGTATAGCATGCCCCATAGCACCAAGCGGAAAGACACACGCGAAAAATGAGGAGGAGGGAAACAAATCATGACCGTAAATGACCGATAGACACACCGAGGGCGGCGACGTGCCAATAACAAGTCAAGTTCGGCGAACTAACCTGTTTGGGAACAGTACAGTCCGCTGGATATTGGGTTGAATCCGAGTTAAATCCACTATCAGTAAAACAAAGAGGCGAAAATGCCCGAGCGATCCCGGAACAGGCCGAAACAGCACTCTTGGAGCACTGCTGGGCATGCGCAGAGCAGCAGGAGGGAGGGAGGGAGGAAGGGAGGAAGGGAGGAGGAAAGGGGGGGATGTGAATGAGTGCAACTAATTTTCAATATTGACTCCACTGAGTGTCTCATTCATTATTAATTTTAAGGAAATAAAAGGCCTGCATGGATGACTTTATTGTTTTCAATGTGTGTGGGGGAGGAAAGTCAAGATAATATATTGAGTGTCGTAATAAAATAAAGAAATTCTGAAACTAGGCTGTCACTCCAATTGCAAAAAGCTGAAATAATGTTAAAAATTATGAGGATGCTATACAAATATTACAGCAAAATGTCAACTCCTTATAGAAATTTTATGTGACTATTATAGTGATACAATAGGAAATAAAAAAAATACCATACTGTGACATAGTATTCCTGTAGTGACATACTATGTCACTATAAGAATATTGTAAGAATATTATTATAATGATAAAAGCAGAGTTAAAAACTTATTATAAACTCACTATTGAATGACACACACAGACTATAAATCCCTATAGAAATATTATAGGAATATTATTATAATGACATCATAGGAGAGAGATAATACCATAAAGTACCATACCATTTTTCAGCCTATGCTTTTTATTTTACATGTTTATGTCAAGACAAACCTTAAATAGTTAGGGTCTATATTTCACAATCCATCGATCTATCTATCTATCTATCTATCTATCTATCTATCTATCTATCTGTCTGTCTACTGTATCTATCGATTGGTAAATCTGTTTGCTCTTGTCTCTCAGCTGTATTGGGAGATGTTTCGTACTACAGACATGAAACTTTGCAGCATGACAGCAGATGCCGTCCTCCAGCTCTCTGTCAGATAAAATCCCTTTTGAGCTGATGCAACTGCTTTAAAAGGTCAAAGGTCAGGGTCTTCTTCTCCCACACCGGTTGACCTGCAGTCACACAACTTGCCATAAAAGCTGAACTTTCTCTGCAAATTTGCTTCTCCTGTTTTCAAAAGCATTTTTAAATTAGCCAACAGGGGGTGGTGTAAATACCAAAAAGTCATATTTGTGACTTTGGTTGACAAATTATCATGAGATGTGGTGCACATGCACGTTCCGGGGCTTAGTGTGAGTGAGTGTGTCATTTTTGGGCCCTTTGGCTATTGTCGAATGTAATTTCTATCCAGCTAAGCAAGGCAATACAACATTATGTTAATAACCCCTAATAAACATGTGACTACTTAGTTTTACAAATTTGCATAAATCACAAAATTACTCATTATCATAATTTCTCCCCTCAGAATATAAACAATGCAACATGTTACAGCACTGGAGTCGCCTAGCAAATATCTTGTTTGACACATTTCTGCTCTAGCAGACAGGACGCATATTTACAGTAAATATATATATATATATATAGTAAAAAGTAGCTCAGCTTACTGTCTCACAGCGGGGCAAAGAAACAGGTTCATAGGTCCCATATGATTCATTTTTCACAATAATGCTTTCAAATCTACTATGGCTCAGGATAAAAATAATGTTCTTTGTGATGTTTTGCAAATAAAGCTCTAAGGAAACAGAACTGGAATTGAATAACAATATTGAATAACAAACCAAATACATTCAATCAAAACATAGGCTATGTATTGCGATTACATGTTACATGCAGGATCAATTCTCAGCTCATTTTCATTTGTTGTTGTTGATAATCATTATTGATAATATATAACACTACGTGTAATCTCAGATATGTGGTAAAGAAAAGAAACATGGAATTTCACAGAATGTCATTTAAATTCAGCTTCCTGCAAATCAAATTCTGTTGTATCACTATAATATTCACATACAATTTCTATAGGGTGGTATAATTTTGCTGTAATATTTGTATAGCATCCTCATTCCCATTCCTCAGTTGAACTGGAATTGATGAGTTCATTCATCAATTGACCCCAAACCCTGCTGTCCAGAGTGGCATGTTGTCATACGTCCCTCTACTTTATGTTATCATATGGTATCACTATAATGTTCCTTCGTATAGTATAGGGTCTTATAGTGTGTCAGTGGAACAAAATCATGAGTTTATAGTGACCTTATCATTCTGTATGGTATGTTTTTATCTCCTATCCCTACAGGAATATTACAGTTTCTAGTTTTATAACTTAGAGTTTTGCTGTGATATTTGTAAAATTCATTACAGGATTTAATTTCAGTTTCAATTCCGCCAAAAGCAAAACACAACAGGCACTAAGACAGATTCATGTTGAAGGGAGGAGTGTTCTGTTCCGTACAGCCAGAGAGGCTGAAGAAGTAAAGAGCTCTCACTCTGTCTCTGTTTCCGGTTACCACAAACATCATCTTGAGGAGGTGGAATCTGCTCTCTATCTACAGGTGTTAATGGAAAGGTTAATGAGACTTTCTGTTGTGCTGCAAATTCCGTCCCTTAAAAACATCTATGGTTTAGTTGGACCTCATTACACACCAACCAGAGGCTCTATTAACATCCAGAGCTAAAATGTGTGTTTTTGTGTTGAGGAGTTTTGGAGAAAAGAACTTTTGTTTCAGGTTTGTATACCAGAACCAGCGATAATAGCGGCTGATGTCAGAATCACACTTAATCCATAATGCATTGGTATTGCTGCAATCTGTGTGCAGAATTCAGGACCAAACATGCTGAGATACATGTGATGTAGCATGACTTGTAGCTAGTCGCATCTCTGATTTGCTGACAAAATGTTTTCATCACAAAACCTGGTAAATAATGGGGCAAAACAACATTTGTTTTAGTCCCCACATACATTATCAACGTATTTGTAGAATAGAGCTGAAATTTCCCACTTAGGGAATTTGATTATTGTTACACCTGAGCCTGGAAAAATGATATTTTGTGTCACTGTGTTTGTAAACTTGGATATGTATGTAGATTTATGCAGCTGAGATGACAAAAAAGCAGAACTTGAAAAAAAAAAAATTACCGTAGCCATAATGTTTTAAGGGTATAAGGTACTTGAGCTGTGAGATTGTGAAACGACTATTCTTATAGAGGCCAGCAGTCAATCAGATTTCAACTTCAGTGTTAAGAAATGTTGTTTTACTGTCAGACATATCTTTTTTTATGGATGGGAAGAGTGACTGCAGGGGCAAAAATCATTTCAAATCAGTAACACTTACAGTATTATAGTATCACTGTTGAAAATGAGGTAAAGAGAATCGATGAGTAGTTCACACCCTCATAAAAAACATTATCTAGCCTACACAGTCTTGTGCCCTTGCCTTTTGTTGTTTTTCATAGCCTATATTTTGTGAATCTATTGTTATAAGTTCATGATTATTGGTGGATGGTTAGTTCTGTAAAAAGCTTAAAACTCTTTATACTGAGATTTTCAGAAATGTGATATGAAAGTGAATGGGGAGTTTAATTCCGGAACCCGGGGCCACTGAAAAAGGGGGGCGGGCTTGTTTCAGCTGTATAAATCCTACACGGACTACTACACCTTTTAACGGTCGAGTGATTCATCTTCTCAGTAGAAGATCTTCGGTACTGTACAATGACGCTGTTGAGCAATGTCGACTTCCCACCCTCAAACCGCCTTCTGGTTTCAATTTTTCGGATAAACTGACAACACAATGGATTCAGAGTTTATAGTTTAGAAGTTACACGCCGGTTTTTTTTTTTTTTACCAACCTGATGGCTGACAACGTAAACTTTGCAATGCCAAGGTAATTAGTGCTACAGTCTGTTGTTACGAGAAACTTTGTCCCGTCGGAGATCCTAATGGAGAATGACGGGGAAGCGTCCTCCACCGAGGTGCAAACTGAAGAAGTTCCCTCTGTCGCTGAGAGGAAACCCAACAGAGAGCTGGAGAAGCTGCTGGCGTTCAAAGTGTACAAGAGGAGATGGTTCGTCCTGCTGGTGCTGTGCCTGTTAAACTGCTCCAACTCAGCGGTGAGTAAAGTCCATGTAAGAGATAAATAAACTGTCAGCAACCACCAACATCAGCAAATATCACCTGTCACTTCCAGAAAGGTATTCATTTATGCTTTCCCCCTCATTAACAGACATTATCCTCCTCTGACATAATTGCTCATTTTGTACTTTCTTAACACCGATATGGGTTTTTTGAAGGCTGATACCAATACCAATGTCTTTGTATTGAGACTGCCAAAAGCCAGTATTCAGTATCTTTACATTTCACTTTGATTTTTTAATGCCAAATATTTACAAACATTCAGTGTTTCCCCCATAGTAGTGTTCCTGTCAGTGTGGAAAAGCCTCTGAAACAGAGTTTAGAAATCATGGGATACTAAAATCCTCCATTGAAAACCAGACTGACGACATTTTTTAAATGTCAGCAGCTCTTTCAGGCAGGGAGAGCCACCACACCTAGTCAATGGAAACTCTGGGATATACATTACTTCAATTACAGTAAACACTCTTGAACAATGCAATGAATTAATAAAATGTGCAAAGAAAATAGAATTTCTTTGCAGGGTTTTTCTTTTTGATATTTAATAAAAGGCCAATATATCGGTCTAACCCTACCACACACACACACCCAAGTAACCCCATCTGAGGCGAGGTTTGTTGTTTGTTATGATTTAGTATAGAGTTGCACTATTGTCTGTAGCTACTGGGGAGAGAGCAGTGAAACCTGATCAAAACAGTCATCCTTTATCATCTTACTGTGCTAACTTCAAGTAAATGAAATATTAACTGTTGCTTATTTTTTCTGGGGATCCCCTGGACTGCTCTGAAGGACCCCCTGTGGGTCCCTGGACTTCAGTTTGGGAACCACTGATGTGTACTATGAATCTATTATGTCAGCCTTATAAATGCAGCCAAACTCTATTCCGGTAAATCAAAAGTTGGCTAAACTGAATTTAGGTGGGTTTTCCCTCCACTGTCTCACTGTGAGTAAATAAATAATTGTCTGTCGCATCAAGGATCTGTCAGAGTTAGACATGGTGCATCAGGCATGTAGCTGAAGCATGACATCAATTACCAAAGTAAATCCGGAATATACATCTTTGAAATCCATTAGAAAATATGTAACCTAATATATTTGCTTGTTTGTCAGTCGCTCATACATATAAAACCCAAATGTAACTATATAGACAGGGAGAAATGATGCATGTGAGGCAACCGACTGACTGAGCAGGATTTATAATAATATTAATACTAAGTTAGTAATGTTTAATACAGTCAGTGTAACAAAATAGTGTAAAGGTTCCGGAGAGTTCCTGAGATAAAGCCACTATGTCTGGGACTGTGCTTCATAGTCTTTGTTGCAGGAGTCCACAGTGGCAGACATGTGATTCCAGTCTTGTGCAGGATAGAGGATTTCTTTTAGCCTGACCTTTAGTCTAAATTAAATCTCTTTGATCACTGAACTGAAAAAAAAAAAAGGAAACGGGAATCTGTTGCTCATGTGCAGCCCGGACAGGCTTGCACTGTGTTAACTTTTACATGGGAAAAGATTTCAGGGTTTGTCATGAAAAATGACAATGACTCTTAACACCTTGAATCCCTCTCACTGGAGACTAAAAACCAAGTCAGAAATCTTGGTGTAGTTATGGACTCTGACCTAAACTTCAACAGCCACATCAAGACAATTACGAAATCTGTCTACTATCACCTTAAAAATATTGCAAGTATTAAAGAATTCATGTCCAAGCAGGACCTTGACAAACTTGCGTGCCAAAGAATTGAGTTTAAAATTCTGTTGCATGTTTATAAAGCACTTAATGGTTTAGGACCAAAATACATTTCTGATCTCCTTCAATGTTATGAACCCACCAGACCCCTCAGGTCTTCAGGAGCTGGTCTGCTTACTGTTCCAGGGTCAGAGCAAAGCAGCTTTTCGTTTTTATGCTCCTCATGCCTGGAACAAACTTCCAGAACTGATCTGAGGTCTGCCTCCACTTTACAATCTTTTAAATCAGGGCTTAAAACGTTTCTGTTCGCCAGGGTTTTTTAAGAAATCTAGGGCAACACTTATATTTATTTATTTATATCTTTTTTATTTTCTTTTAAATGTGATTTTAATGCACTTTCCACTTTTCTAATCCTCTTGCACTGTCTTTTCTTTTATCTTTCGATTTCACTTCATTTGAACTGCACTAGTTTACTTTTTAAGTCTTTTATCTTGTGGATCTCTTGTCTGTACTTCTGCACTTTTTAGTTGTACATTTTTTACCTTTACTGTATTTTTTATTACTCTGTAAAGCACTTTGAATTGCCTCAGTGTATGAAATGTGCTATACAAATAAAGCTGCCTTGCCTTAACACTAGAAAGGCCAAGCCACAGTCAATTGACAGCTGTTCAGATTTGTTGGGGGGGGCATTTCTGATTTATTGGACATTTGATAGTAGAGAGAGACAGGAAAGATGAAGAGGGAGAGGAGTGTGATGTGACAAAGGTCCTTGGCTGATGAGGTCTGATGAGGTCATGTGTACATGGTATGTGCCTCAGCCAATTGAGTTGCCCATTTAAATTTTAGAATTTAAATGTCTCAGCTAGGGCTGCAACTAACGATTATTTTCATTGTCGATTAATCTGTGGATTATTTTCTCGATTAATCGATTAGTTGTTTGGTCTATAAAATGTCAGAAAATGGTGAAAAATGTGGATCAGTGTTTCCCAAAGCCCAAGATGACGTCCTCAAATGTCTTGTTTTGTCCACAACCCAAAGATATTCAGTTTACTGTCATAGAGGAGTAAAGAAACCAGAAAATATTCACATTTAAGAAGCTGGAATCAGAGAATTTTGACTTATTTTTCTTAAAAAAAATTACTCAAACCGATTATCAAAATAGTTGGCGATTAATTGAATAGTTGACAACTAATCGATTAATCATTGCAGCTCTAGTCTCAGCTCTCAAAATGTCCCTCGATTACTTTTCCTAGACTTACTTTCTCTACAGACAAGTGCTTTTAGATTTTCCAAATTGCATAAGGAAATAGCCGCTGTAACGTCAATCAGCCCCTTCAATTGACAGTGAGTCCGTTCATAATAGGGCTATGAGGTTCTTTCTAGGAGTCCATTCCATAAATTTACCCCTTTATTGGTGACTGCAGGTGATACGAGATGGGAGATGTGTGAAATTAGGTGGACAGGGAGCATGGAAGCACTGTGGAACAGGTTTAACTGGTTTAACTGGTTTAACGCCCCGAGACACAGGACAGCCAGGAAGATGTCTGAATGGGACTCTTCCTGTAAGAGGTGCACGGACAAGAAAAGTCGCAGAGCTTGGGATGCACTTCATATCTCAAAGTAAATGTACAGGAGACACTGCTACCATCAAACAAACTGTAGAGTAGCAGAGCATCAGAGAAAATAGAGGATATATTTCATGAGCCAAAACTCTGAACTTTTTGTCTTAATTAAAAAAGGAATACGCCTGTGAAAATACATTTATTCATCACTGCCAAAGAGTATCGTCACTATCGGGGCACTAGAGAGGAAGAGCGGCTTTGTTACCGTTGTCATCGTAATGAAATAGGCCCTTTTCACATCGTCATGGTAACAGTTTCCACATTGAGAAACAGGTGCATTATTATAACTTCCTGTTAATAATTGCTAATCGCTCCACAACCTGCCCAAAAATAACATCGGTGAAGTACAAAGACTATTTTTGTTGACACCTGGATCTAAACTAGAGAAAGTTCTTTGCCTAAAGTTCCTTCTTCGATTATTAAGGAGAGTTTTTAGCTTCAGTTTCTCCTCGTCTGATGTCATCGCTCGGCAGTTAATCACCTAATTTGCATAACATTGTTACATTATGTATCTAGTGCTAGTAGCCATTCAAATTTAGTTGTTTTTGTTGTCTTTGATTGGATTGGTTTGTCAAAAAAAAAGTTACAAAAGGAAAGTTGTCATGCGCCGGTTTCTCAATGTGGAAGCTGTTACCATGACGACGTGAAAAGGGCCTATTGAGCATGAGAATGGTCATGGAATTGAGAATTTCATTTTGTGTTCTACTGTCTTTTATATTATGATTTACACGTTAAAGTGTTCAAGAAGCGTAAAAACTCAGATTTGTTTTGGTTATGTGAAGCAGATAAACTGAAATGGCTCTTTGACAATAAGATATTTGCATTTTTATTGAAAGAGTGAGAGGAAACAGGCATTGATCTTTCTTCTCTATTCTTTCTTTTACTTTTACCCATTGTGAATGTAAAATAATGCAAGAGGAAGTCATAAATTAATATGTTTTTTCTAATAATTCTGCAAGGGATGGGTCAGGTAGACAAGACACAGAGATAAATATTCCTTCATTCATTGATTCATTGATTCATTGACAGTAGATGTGTGTGTTCAGTGCAGGTAGATGCCGTGTGGCGCTGCCTTATGTTTCTCAGAACATGATACGGTTCCCTGGGGATCCTCTCACTGCCAGCCAAGTGTGCCTGGAGGCGAGTGAGCCTGCCTCAGTCATGCAAACAGACCCCTACACACACACTCACACACACACACACACACACACACCCCGCTCCCAGGGGGCCGTCCTCTCAGAGCGAGCCATTGTTTCCATGGGACTGGTGTTCCCGCTCACAAAAGACGCTCAGCTGGCCTAGACTCATTCATGTTCTGGCAAATCAAAACTGATGGATGAAGTTAGACATCAATCTATCGGACGTTAGCCGTTGAGAGTTCAGGGTGCGATTTCAAGACCCGAGGGGTGTTAGTGTCTTGTAAATTGATTTATTATGAATTTTTGAAGAACTATATTATCCTGGAGGTCAGTGCTCACCCCCCAGAAAGTTTTTCTTGGTGAGATGGAAAGGCCTCTGAACCAGCATGTAGAATATGCAACTCTGAATGTTTCATTTGAAACCAATAAAAATTTAATTCTATGTTGGGGTGGCCTAACCTCACCATTCAGCAGTGAGGACACAGCACTTTAGCAGCTTCAAAGGGAGAAGAATACCTTGGCTTTCTTGTCTTTAAACCAGACTCTACCCTTGACTCCAATAAGCACTTTTTTTCCCAAACAATTACAAAAATAGATACTTGAACAAAAAGCCAAGGACTTTTCAAGATCTTTCAAACTTTTCATTTGAAACCAATAAAGATTTTACTCTAAGTGGGGTTGCCCACCCTGACTGTTCAAAGGCAGGAAACACCACTTTAGCTTCTTCAAAATAAGAAGCACCAATTATAAAGAAATCGACTGAGTTGAAGTAGGTCCTAAATACCCATCTTGTTTGTTTTAGTTGTTCATGCATTGCTAGGGTAATTGTGACTGGGTTAGGAGAACATGTGGTTTTTAAGCCCGATTGATTTTGACTAATTTAGGTATAGGTTTTAGCTGTTCGTGCATACCTACGGTTTTACGCTGTATAGTGTAGTATTGACTCATGTATTAATTGTTGAATTGGTTGGATACCTTGTACTGAATATGTATTGTACTGCTGCCTTCTCTCTGCTGCCCCCCGCCACCCTCCCCCGACACGCGGGCACACGCATATGCACATACGCGCTCACACCTGGGTTCAAACCCGGCCCAGGACCTTTGTCACATGTCATCCCTTCCTTTCTTCCAGTCTTTTCTGTCTCTCTCAACTTTGAACTATCTAATAAAGGCAAATACGATAAAAAAAATCATAGCATACTAACCAGTGTATGATTTTATATCCCAGAACACAGTGTCACAATCTGTAATTTCTCCACGTTTTGTCAAAATGGGTCCAGTGAGGTCTGAGATATCACAGTCAGACGGACATGGCTCAATCCATAGTCTCCACCCCCCCTAAAAAAAACAAAAAACTAAACTAAGTGGATACTTGAACATAAAGCCAGCGATGCACTGTGGCATCCTCTCTCTCTCTCAGCTTGTGGTTTCAGTCACACTGCCTCTCAGCAGAGTGACTGAACCAGCATGGGACAGCAGGTCTCTGGACTAACAAAAGGGGGGAATGTGTAAAAGTGTGCAGGCCTGATATGGAATGCTCGCCTCACATATTCGGGGGGGACAGACAGTGGTGGCATTGTGTCGGCAAATCAGCTGACAAGCCCGGCTTCAACTTGGCCGCATAAATTAGATTTTCTTGAATGGCAACAAAAGACAGAATTGTACTGGAGCTTTCTCTGTCGGACAGGTCAGCGCTATTCGATTGGTTCTGCCTCTTTGTGTCAGAGCCGTGCGTATTTTCTCCCTAAATACACTTTCATTGCCGTTGTACATGCAGATATTCCAAGTTTTTATGTATGAGAAGGGCTGGCTCTAATGTAAATGTTGGGTTAATCTTTACTGCGGGGGGGGGATCGCACGGGTCGGGTTCAGTGTTGTTGAGCTTGTTATTGATCCCTTGGTGCTCCAGTGAGATGTTCCTTCAGCTTTACGGGTTTGTTGCTTTAACCCGAGGTGGTGCGGTGGCTCAGGAGGAGGACACACGTTCGATTCCCGGCCCGTTCTGTGTGGAGTTTGTGTGTTCGCGCCCCCAAAAAAAATCATAGCATACTAACCAGTGTATGATTTTTATATCCCAGAACACAGTGTCACAATCTGTAATTTCTCCAAAATTTGTCAAAATGGGTCCAGTGAGGTCTGAGATATCACAGTCAGACGGACATGGCTCAATCCATAGTCTCCACCCCCCCTAAAAAAAAAAAATTTAACAGTGGGTACTTGAACATAAAGCCAGCGATGCACTGTGGCATCCTCTGACTCCCTGACTGTACCTGACAAAGACAGTGTTGCTATCGAAATGTTTTTTGAAGACAATAATGAATTCTGCATCGGAGCTATGGGAGTGCGGCTACAAATTTTTTACTTTGAATCTTTGTTCCTGTTGGCCAGCACCCCGCTAATACTGGAGTGTGTGTTTCAATCTACCTTCAAGTGATTGTCTGTCTACCTAGCGCTGTGATGGACTGCCTGCCTTTCCATCCAGTGCATGCTGGGATAGCTCCAGCCCCTGTGACCCTGAATAGGAAGACAATGAATCAATGTTTTCACCTGCAATTTGTGACTGATAGATCACCAGATCAAATCCTGGGCTGCCTGGGGAAATTTGGGTAGGGAAAGTGAATGAGAAAAACATTGTCGCCTCCCACAACAACTACTGCTGTGATTCCCTTGAGCGAGGCCCGGGGCTGTGGGTGTACCGGTCAAATCCCAGGGGGGAATGTGTGTAAATGTGCAAGTGTGAAGGAGAGAGAGAGTGTTGTGGAAAAACAACATGTATGTCAAGTCAACCTTCCCGGGATAAATAAAAGGTCACATTTCTCTGAACCTGTTTCTTAAATGTCTTGACATGCAATTGTCTCTGCTGCTAATTGCAAAGTCAGTCCAGTACTTGTAGTAACAAGCCTGTCATTATTGTAACAAGCATTGTGCAGCCTGAACTTTGCACACAAATTACATTCAACTAATTTCCTGCTCTTTTGAAAACAGCTAATCTCTCCATAAGAGTTTATTTCAATTAGGCCAATGAACTAAACCCTGAATTTCCTTGTTCTGCAGTGCAGCCTCTATATGCATTTTTATTGTAAATATTGTCATCATTCCTGCAATGCCATAAGTACTTCATCTAATTAGTCTGACATGATAAAATACACATATACACAGGGTGTATGATAGTCTCAGCACAGATATATTCCTAAATAGTAGGGCTGGGCGATATGGTTGAAATCAATATCATGATAATTATAAGCATTTTTCTCGATATCAGTATATATCATGATATGGTTCATGTATGCAAAATCACGTTAAATAATCAAATTAATGTTCATCTCATTGAACCGAATGGTGATGTTAGGTGTGATGTCAAACAAAACAGAAATATTCAAATAATATTCCTGCCATACCTCCATTTTACAAGAGTTTTTAAGTAAAAGTTCCTTGTCATCATCAATTTAGACAGCAGAAATGTGTGTCACGATATCAAAACATCTTCATATCATCACGATATGACTCCACTGAAAGACGATAAACAATAATATTGAATTATCGCCCAGCCCTACTAAATAGTTAGAGATATTTCTATATTTACACACGTTTATATTGTCCTTTTCTTGGACATGTATTTGTGCCTTCTCAGCCACTTTCCATCAAAGCATTGCCTCCCCCAGAGCGTCCAGACAGCACGGAGATGTCCGACTGTACCCTGCACTGGTGTGTGTGTGTGTGTGTGTGGGGTGTGGGGTGTAGGCTATATAAAGCAGGGTCATGTGAGAACAGGCTGAACAGGCAGAGAAGGCCCGTGTGAGTCAGAGCAACTGCCTCTGCCTCACGTGAGCTAGGCAAGTCCTGTCACTTCCTTCTCTGTTAAGGTGTGTGTCTGTGTCACATGACCACACCATGCTAAATATACAATCATGAACTCATCCTGCTTTGGAAACTCTTCAGTCAGGATTCTTGTCACTTTCGGTTTAATTTTGATCACAAGAAAACATCCTTTTTTTTTTTAACCTTTTTCCTGGGAAGGTTTGCTAAGCACACACACCCTGCTTCACAGTGATACAGTTAAACTAGGGCTGGGCAATAATATTATCAATACTATATGGTGATTTTATTTTAAAAATGAGGTATGAAATATTTTAAGGAATATAATTGGAAAACAGTTTTGTTTGACATCACACCTAACATTACCATTCAGTTCAATGGTATGAACATTAATTTGATTATTTAACATGTGATTTTGCATACGTGAGCCATATTGTGATATATATATCGATATCGAAAAGCATCCTTATGATTATTGTGATATTGATTTGAACCATATCACCCAGCTCTACCTCCTAGTACTGGCCACTAAGCAGCTTCACTGGAGAAACTGGGAGTTATGTGTTTTGGCAGTAGCTGTTGAGGGAGGGAAGAGCGTTACTCAGTGACTCATCCACAGATGGAAAACATCAGTTTTTCATGCATTCAATATGAAGAATCCGGAAGTTAAATGACAAAAAAAAATAGTGGAAGAATGCATTTTTTTTTTAAGTATATTTATTGGTTTCCAGAGGGTCAGACAATTAAGGATGAACAAGCATGATAAAAATATGTACCCTCTTTTCCAACTTACCCTCAACACCGAACAGATTCTCCACACACACAAGAGAACCAAAAAGTAGTCAAATAATCAAAAATGAAATAAATTAAAATAAAAAATAATAAATAAATAATAGAAAACGGAGATAAAACACCAAGACAGAAGGTTTATACAATTAGGTATAACAAGGGTAATCAGGCATAATGATGGGATAATGGCATATTAAACACTATACACAATGTACCTCGAGATCTCAGTCCATGCTAGTCCGCAGAGACCACTCCGAAGGGCCTGGGCCCCGTCCTCTCCAATATAGTGCAGAAAGGGGTCCCAAATATGAAAAAAACTTAAATGGTTTGTCCTTGAGCCAGAAGCTTATAGCTTCTAAAGGGATAAGGGATTGCGAATCCGTGGGGACAGAGTCTGAAATCCACTGAAGAAGAACACATCTCTTTGCACTAAAATGAAGCACCTCAAGCAACTTCAGTGAAGAGGGGCTAAGGTTCAATGCTACTGAATGTGTTCCCAGAATGCAGAAAATAGGTTCAAGGGCCAGTTTTTTCTTAAATATAGGAAGAATGCATTTAACCCTTATGAATATGATTTAGTAATGGTGGATATGTACAACTACATGACACTGAAATAAATCAAGTCAATCAATCTACTGTAACCTCTTTGTCATCTATGGCACAAACCAACTGATGCCGCTCAGCAAAGAAAAGACAGAAATTCCAGTGTTGTATCCTGCTGAAGCCAACCTTGAACTTTGAATTTTTTTTTTTTGTCCTGTATTGACATTTTCACGATGCTGGGTTCAAGCCGAACCATCACACACACTGCAGACTTTACAGAAGGTCAGCCGGCTTTGATCTCATCTTGTTGGACGACCGCAGCTCTGTTTCTGCCTCGGTCAGACGTCACTCTCATGTCTCCAGCTCATCCACAACACGGCAGCTGTAGGATTTAAACTTGTGCCAAATAAAGAGAACATATGCCCAATTTTAGCTTCTTTATGCTTGTTACCAGTTCGATTTGGAATTGATTTTAAAATTTCACTGCTCTTCTCCATCGGGACCCCTAGACTGTTAACACTGTGCCTGAGGAAATTACGCTAGCTGATTCACTATCGTCTTTTAAATCACTTCTCAAAAAGCAGTGGCAGACTTCTTTAATATAATGTTTTTGAAATTTGCCTACTTTCTAATCTAATCTAATTTAGTCTTTAACAGCTTTATATTTTTTATGTATCGTAAAGCACATTGTAAACTCTGTAAGTGCTATTTCAAGTAGTTTAAATGTATTATTATTATTATTGTTGTAACCGTTTTTTCAGTTACTAAAAAGTTTATTTATTGGTGTTACAAGGTTTTTCAAGGATGCTGATGTTTAACAGCCACGATTTGTGTCTTTGGAAGGAATGTGAATCTCCTGCCTATGTTTGTATCCTTAAAGGCTTCCATTTGAAATTGATCAATATCAAATTTTCAGAAAAAAATGGATACCTGACATTGACCATTGGTCAATTCTCTTCTCTTCAACCATTCTCTTCCTCAAAAAGTTACAATTGAATATTTCCTCTAAACAAAGATCTCACAATAGCCAATAACTAACTGGTAGATCCTTCAGTTTGTATTGAAACTTTTCCCTTGTCCCCCCCCCCCCCCGCAGCTGTGGCTGACCTTTGCACCAGTAGCAGACCAGTCTGCCCAGTTCATGAATGCCTCCCTGGAGCAGATCAACTGGTTGTCTCTGGTCTACATGGTGGTGGCCATCCCGCTCAGCTTCGGCACCACCTGGATGCTGGACACCCTCGGCCTGCGGATCACGGTACGAAGAAACACTCCAGAAACTAAGGGGTTCATCAGGGGTTCTTCTGAGATCCAAAAGGGAGACGACATGTGACTTAGGGTTCCTCACTAGAAAAATATCCCTAACGAAGAAGTTTCATCTCGTTATAAAGAGGTTTTTCAGTTAACCTTCTGGAATTCCCCTATGGTTGCAATTTGAAGAGGTTTTAAAGGTTTCTTAAAAGGGCGACCAGTGGAAATTGCAGCCACATCAGTAGAACACACACACACACACACACACACACACACACACACACACACACCCCTCCCGTCCCCTTGAATTACAGAAGACTGTAATTGACACAAACAAAAAAGTCATTTTCACAATAGAGACAAATTAGATAATTAAATAATAGACATATTATGATCATTTTGTGCTATGGGCAGTAAAAATATTACTTACTGCCCCTTTAAAGGTCTTTGTGTTTTCCTGTGTAGAGACACAGAGAGATCATAGATTAATAACAGGAATATGTTTTTGCAGTGTAATGGATCTCTCTCTTCTAGCCTTGAGTTGGTGCTCTTGATGCTGTTATTATTTTTTCATATTGGAAGATGTGTAGCTTACTGAATGTCTCAGTATGAGCAATTAAAAAAAAAGTGGAGTTTGAGTTGTTTTTTATGACAACAAAACAAAGCCTTTACCCAGTGGGAAGGGTGGAGGGAAGGAAGAAACTGTCCACCAGGAGAAAATATTAATAAGAGAAGATTTACTGTGAGGAGCCGCTGCCAGCCGAGGAGCTTCTGATGGCTGTTCAGACAAAAATTGGCTGCAACCAGGAAATGAAACAAAAGGAGCAACAGAAATCAGTGTGAAGAGGGGGAGAATGAAAGGGAGGTCACATGATGGAGGTAGTGTAATCAGAGGTAGAATCACTTTGTTTGCCGAGCACCTTGACTTGGTTGTTTCTTGTTGACACGCGTGGTACAAAGAGATATCGGACTTCATGCTGAAAAGAGAAACAGTTTGAAAACCTCTAATTTAACACACTTCTCCTAAAAGACAAAGGCAAAAACTATACAGTACTGTGCAAAAGTCTCAGGCTCCCTAGATTTTTTATATAAATTTCTTAGAAGTCTTAGATGTGTATTTCTTTTCTGCATTAGTGTGTCAGTAGACAGTAGGCTGTTTATTGTAAATTTTTGATATTGAGAAACTTTTCATTTCATTAGTTTTGAAAGCATCTTCGCTTTATGGATATCTTTGACATATGACCTAAGACTTTTGCACAGTACTGTATAATGGTGAGAAATGTGCAGAAAAATCTTGAATATTTGTAATACCTGCAAGTGAGTCAACCTCTATCCAGTTCATGAAAGCTTTTCCACTGTCCATTTCCGGTTTGTTTGGAATAAGCTAGGGCTGAACGATTTTGAAAAAATATCTAATTGCGATTATTTTGACTGATATTGCAATTGCGATATGATTTGCGATATTAGAGGGAATGATCATTTTTACATCATTATTCTCATTTTCATTGAAAAACGTATTTAAATGATTATGGTGTGATTTTTGCGGGGATCTGTACCAAACAAAGATGTTTTCTTGAGTGTGTAGAATATGATGTGTAGGACAGGACATCTCTGCAGCACCACAATATTTAATTTAAAATGGTATTTTGACACACATTTCGCCTTTAACAAACATTGCGCCTCCTGCGATTTGAAAATTGCAGTAGGCCATATTGCGATTTCGATACAATTTCGATTAATTGTTCAGCCCTAGAATAAACAGAAGAAGAAGAACTGGGTAGTTAGCATGAGCAGTGATAGCCACCATGGCTGAACAGACAGAGAAAAGAGAAAGAAAGTGCAGTGCAGAAGGGAAGTGCAGTGCAGAAACAGCACAGCAATGAGGCTGAGCAACAAAGATGTCACCTAAATAATAGAAAAACAAGAATCTCGCAACTGCCTCTTTAATATATTTAATAAACAGACAGCTTCTTTGTCATGTAACCCCCCTCATCTCGACACTGCAGCTGATCTTGGGCTCCTGGCTGAACATGTTCGGCGCTCTCCTGCGGTTCGTCGGGTCGGTGCGAGGCCTGGGATTCGACGTCCACTACCCCATGGTGATGGTGGGTCAGACCCTGGGCGCCCTGGCCCAGCCGCTGGTCATCTTCGCCCCCACCAAGCTGGCAGCGCTCTGGTTCCCCGAGCACCAGCGCGCCACAGCCAACATGATCGCCTCTATGTGTGAGTCATTTGTTGTTTATTATTATTAATATCAAAAGCTGTAATAAGAGCTGTAAAGTCCGTTTGGATGTTCTTTACTGTGCCGAGTACCGTCAGCATCATCAGACTACCTGGAATCACAGTAAAGAACACTTATGGCTATACATGCATTTAATACAGCGGTTACTAACGCATGCATACTGTCATAAGAGAGTAGAAAACATACATATGAATAAAAAAGAAAGCAAGAAAGATTTGAACTAGCTAGAGCTGCAACGATTAATCCATTAGTCGATTAGTTGTCAACTATTAAATTAATCGGCAACTATTTTGATAGTCGATTAATCGGTTTGAGTAATTTTTTAAGACAAATAAGTCAAAATTCTCTGATTCCAGCTTCTTAAATGTGAATATTTTCTGGTTTCTTTACTCCTCTATGACAGTAAACTGAATATCTTTGGGTTGTGGACAAAACAAGACATTTGAGGACGTCATCTTGGGCTTTGGGAAACACTGATCCACATTTTTCACCATTTTCTGACATTTTATAGACCAAACAACTAACCGATTAATCGAGAAAATAATCGATAGTTGCAGCCCTAGAACTAGCTCTCTGGTTATCACAAGTGTTGGCATAGCAACTAATAAAGCACGCCTAGTTGCATTTTATGGAAATTCCCAGCATTGTGGGAACACATGTTTGATCAGACTGCTTGGGCAAAACTAACCATTGTATGAATTAACACCACTGTGACTTGTGTAATCTGCGAGCCACATTGGCCGGGAACCAAACATTCTTTGGAAGTCCTATGCTATTCTAAATATCTATATGTCACTTGCTATAATATTGTCAAAGTTATTGGCAAATTTTGGAATTTACAAAGTCAGCTCTTGACTTTAAAAAAAAGTTTCTTGCCCTGCTCTGCTCCCTTTTTATTTCATGATGTTTGCCTGATGCCCAGCCGTCATCAGAGGTCTTATGCAATGGCTGGTGAAATGCTGAAGGTGGCTGGTGAATTTTGGAAATCATAATAACTTAGATTTATAAACAAATCATCAGCCCTTGAGGTAAATGGATGAAAGAGTTCGGTGCCTGCCTGCCCTGCTTCCCTGTTCATAATCACAACTCACATTGGACTTAGACGTGTAAACCACATTAAATCACTTTCTTTTAGAAAACGTGCTCTGTAATAAAAAAAAAAAGATTTCGTTTGACTGCACCTGAAAGCAGTATATTGACATTACTTTCAACTGTAGCATCTCCAGCACTTTTGGTTTTCCGATGAAATAAATCCTCATTGCAGTTTTTTTAATTTTTTTTTTTTATCAGTGCTTGTGCCTCATGTTGCCATTGGGCTGCTTTCAGTGCACGTTCCAATAATTTAAGCAGAAACGAGGTCAATTTCAGCATGTGCGCTAAATTGTGGATAAGCACGCCTTACATTTTTGCATGCAAGCAAAATCTTATGTGTACACAGCAGAATGGTAAGCATTAACTTAAGTCTGAGAGTGCAAATAGCCACACTATCCCAGTGTTTATCCACTGGGAGTCCACACCCACCAGAGTTAATTTAACACTTTAGATAGATAATTAGATCGTTTTGAACAGCCGCTCCAGAGCCACATCAGCTTTATGAGAGAACAAACAACTCTCCAATCAATACTGGACAACTCCAAGTTATTGTCAATGACAAATCAACAGTTATTAACACTAGGGAATTTGCTGTGTATGCAGCGTTACTCTAGGGAATCAACCAGCGATGGGTCCAGAAATGAGTAACCAGCGAAAACAACTGATTTGAATTTCATATTTGGTTTCATATTTCCGGGCCTTAAACACAACACCAGTGGCAGGCGGCAGCATTTGTTTGGCATCAGGTATCACAATATGCATCAGAGCTGATCACAGCCTTGGTATTTCTTTCTGCAGAGCAAACTCCAGCGAACCTTAAAAAATCGATGATTTGTGCAATACCACTCTTACATTTACATTTTAGGAATTTATCTGTCCTGAGCGTGTTGCTTGAGTGCAGCGGTAGAATTAAGCCTCAGCTGCTAGATCATCAGTGTTGCAAGAAAACAGTAGTGAGGATGTCGAGGTATAATATTCCTGTGACCTTTTAAAATGATTATATAGGAGAGAAGTCTTGGGGGGGGGTGGAAGAAATAAAAATAAGAGCTAAGGAGAGAGGTAAAGGGATTTTTATAGTTTGAGATAAGAGCATATTAGAGCAAGGAGAGGAGGAAGCTATAATTCACCGGGGAGAGGGTGATGTGAGGTATTTCTTCTTGAACAGATGAGTTTCCAGCTCTTTTATGCCGTCGCCAGAGCTTGAAGAAAAGAATTGAGATTGCTGAAATGGGGAAAAGAAAGTAAAGACGGCATGGGTTGTTAATCTGGGACAGAAACCAGACGGACAATATTTCTGACAAAAGCTCTCAGTTACACTTCTCTTTTCCCCTCTCTGTCTCTCTCTCTCTCAGCCAATCCCCTGGGCGTCCTCTTGGCTAACATCATCTCTCCGATGGTCGCTGTAACATACGACCAAATCCCCGTCCTGGTGAGTTGAACCAAGAAGAAGAAAGAACAAGAAGTCTCCAAGGCCACTGATAGAGAGTTTGGTCGGGTTGCAGTTTTAGTGCCATGATGCTGACACTTTTCTGTAACTGCAAAGTGTTGGCTGCAAATATTTAACATTTTCTACCAGAAAAGGCAGTTGTAGCCTAAAACTGAAGTAAGCTTGTGATCTAAAGGTTGCCAGTTTGAATCCCACACTTGGCTGATGAAACAGATAGGTCCCTGCGCTGCTTAGGACTCTGGCATTTCACTGCTGGTACTCATGCTTTATAGTGTAGTAGAGCTGCAACGATTAATCGATTAATTGATTAGTTGTCAACTATTAAATTAAATCGCCAACTATTTTGATCATCGATTAATCGGTTTTAGTAAGTTTTTAAGAAAAATAAGTCAAAATTCTCTCATTCCAGCTTCTTAAATATGAATATTTTCTGGTTTCTTTACTCCTCTATGACAGTAAACTGAATATCTTTGGGTTGTGGACAAAACAAGACATTTGAGGACGTCATCTTGGGCTTTGGGAAACACTGATCCACATTTTTCACCATTTTCTGACATTTTATAGACCAAACAACTAATCGATTAATCAAGAAAATAATCGACAGATTAATCGACAATGAAAATAATCGTTAGTTGCAGCCCTATAGTGCAGTTCGCTCTTTTCTATAAATCATGCTCTATAATGAAATTAAATTATTTAATTTCAATATTTGCAGTTTTCACCATTTGGCAGTGGAACTCTAAAGGTGAGACACATAGGCTCATGACCTCAAGGTTGCCAGTTTTGAATCCCTAGACAAACTGGGAGAAGTTAATGAGCAACAGTGTCTCCTCCGTCAATAACTAGTATATTGGGCAAGCAGACCAGCGACCAGAAGGTTGCAGGTTTAGTTCCCCAGACCAGTTGGAGGGAAAGGTTAATGAGTAATGCTCTCACCTACCTCATTGAGCAATGCACTTAACCCCCAACTGCTCCAGTGAAGCTTCCCATTGGCCAACATTAGAAGACTGGTTGCACTCCAAGGTGTAAATCTTGAAGAAATAAAGGTTAAAAGGTGGTGAGATGGCCAACATTCCTAAAATCAGTTGGCCCAGAACCAGAAGATGATTAGCAACAGCCACAGTGCATTGTGGGATTGCAGCTGCAAACATGGAAAACTGCAGTGACCAAACTCTGTGTATGTATGGCTCTGGCGACCTCACCTGCTAATGATGATAAATTGTCTTTGATTTAAAGTGCTAACATCCATTTATCACCACATTATGTGTGTTTTCCCCCTCCACTAGCTGCTATGCTATGCAGTCCCGGCATCCATCATCTGTTTCCTAGCAACAGTGGGGATACGGAGCAGCGCCCCCCCCACGCCGCCCTCAGCCAGCGCCGAGTCGTCCGGCTCCGAGCCTTTCCTGCGCGGGATTAAACTGGTAAGGAGACAGACAGGCAGGCTGCAGGTAGACGGCAACATAACACAGGTGGAATCTTAAAACTGGTGAGACAGGCAGGCAGATTGACAGTAATCGTATACTTTATGACTCCTTCTGAGACCGTCAACTCAGAGTCAAGTTTAAAGCTGCATGAGGCAAGATTTTTATGTAAAAATCCACCCGTCTTACCCGTCTACATCAAGTGTGGCTGCAGCAGAGAAGAGCGTCCCATCCTCTCTAATTGAGACCCTGTAGATTCACCCTACTGGCCCAAATGAAATTCTGTTGTCAGTGTGTTCGCTGGCAGGAAATCTTTTCGGCGAACGGGAAACGACGAATCACAACTTAAGAGCGAAATACAAAACTGTCTCTGAAACAGCAGCAAGCGAGCGCTCCGTCCAAAGAGAGCTGGACTCACCAACGATGGCTGAACCTCTTCACACACCCCCAGACACTAACAAAATGAAGTTTAGGTCTGAGGAGTGTGTCTGTCAACATCACATTACATGTTTCCTGGGTGATGTCCTTCAAACTTTCAAGAAATTCAAACAGTTATAATCCCACTGCCGTTTGGGGGCCGACAAAGTGGAGAGTTGCCTAGCAGCAACTGATAATGTAATAACTGCCGTATAATGTAATAATTTGTCAAAATGTAGTAAAAATGCATCTCTAAATGGGTTGAAAATGTAATAAAACCTGTAATAATGTAATACAGTGCTGGATAACATAATAGTGCCACACTGTTACATTAACCAGCAATTATTGGCATCTCATCGATATTGATATTGATATTGATGTTTCCACTCGTGGTGTTGACGGTTCTACCTGTGGCAATGATGTTTCTACAGGCGGTGATGACATTTCTAATTGTGGTGATGATGTTTCCACCTAATGCAAACACTTTCTAGTCTTATTAGTGTCTTCTTATTAGTGTCAACACACACTGTACAGATTGTATTTCCACCTGGCTGACTCTGGCAGATTCCATCACATTCCCATCACAATGTGTGCCGTATTCATTTAGCCGACACTTCGAATTAACATGCGTTTTTCTTTTTTTTTTTTTTGTGTTCAAATTTTTATTAGCCATTTTGCTTTTTTACACAAAAACACAAGAAAACAAAAACACAAAAACCACATACACCTACATACTCATAAACATACACTCAAGTCCCCACTCCCCCCTCCCCACAGGACCCATCAACCCACATCTTCACAACAAAGTCAGCCCAACCAAATTCAAATATTAACAAACATAGGTCATACCTTGACCCATACAATCTACAGAATGAACGTACATCAAATCAACTGTCGTGGGACTCAAACGTGCGTTTTCTGATATCCAGATCCAGATCACATGTTAGTAGCAGGTGTAAACGGGGTCAGACAGGCTCCCAGAGAGAGACGTGTGAAGGAGCCGAGTTCCCACACTCCTGGAAAAGTCATGGAATTTTAAAATTGTATTTTCCAGGCCTGGAGAAGTTATGAAAAATGATTAAAAAGGAGAAAGGTTTTGGCTCAGAAACTTGACCTCTCTGTTGGAGGAAAATATTGTTTGTTGCTGTTAAAATAATACAAAAATCCTTGATTTTAAAGTGAAAAATAAAACTAATGCTTAAAGTTAGCGTAGTTGATGGTTACTTTTTAATTCAGTCTCATTAAAATTCAGGGTAACACTTTATAATAACCATCATTAATAAATGGTAAATTAATAGTTAATTAAACTTTAGTTAATAGTTATTTTACTGTTAACAAACAATGAAATGATCATTAATAATGTTTACTAATTATTAGTAATGCTATAATTTATGTTATTTTATCATTCGTTTGTGTAATATAAAATCATTTGTTTATAAATTATATATTGTATCATAGCTGATAAGAGACGGTAAAAAGGGTAAAAAGCTATGATACAATATATAATTTAGAAACAAATGATTTTTTATTACACAAACGAATGATAAAATAACATAAATTTGAGAAGGGGTCATGGAAAAGTTTTGGAATTTCATCAGTGCTGAAGGAGGCGCACATGCAGACAGAGAGACTGACTGAAACACTGACAGAGCCATGCAGGAGACAGCTGCATGCATAAAAAAAAAAAAGAAATGCAGATTCTGGGCTGATCGTGGACCTGCTGCAGAAAACAGCCTCACGTTTGACTGTGTGACTGCCAAAATCCCATTAACCAAGCAGAGTCAACCTGCAGGCTGCCATGGAACATTTCCCACATTTTTCATTCACACTCTGGTTTACATATTAATATATTTTCATAGTATTTCCCCCCCAGACTGCAGGAGGCCACTGGGAGGTCGCAGTAAACACTAAAACACACACACACACAAAAAGTTTTTTGAGTTTTAAACAGATGATTTGCCTGTGGTGAAATACATAAATCGTGTTTATAATCAGAACTTTACTGAGCAAATCCATGTTTTAACCTTTACTTGTGTGTGTGTGTGTATAAATATAGTAAATAAAGATATGAACTATGACATATACTGCCCATATTTCATATTTAGTAATCCATATTACAGTAAGCAGTCAAGACTGTTTTACTGTTTTATTGCTTATTGCATATTCTATTTGAGTGCTTATATTGTATTTTCTTTTTCCCTGCTGAATGCCATTACTCTTGCTGCTGCAATGAGGAATTATCAATAAAATTTCATGTTGCCTTACGAAGCCTTCTGTGTGTGTGTGTGTGTGTGTGTGTGTGTGTGTTTCCCCTGCAGCTGATGAAGAACAAGGCCTACCTCGTGCTGCTGCTGTGCTTCGGCTCGGGCATCGCAGTCTTCACCTGCTTCTCCACCCTGCTGGAGCAGATCCTGTGTGTGCGAGGCTACACCAATGTGAGTAGATTAAGACAGAAGATAAGACACAATTACATGAAACTGTATTGATTTCCATGGCTTAATTTCCTTTGTTTTGTGTGTATTGTATTCATAATCCAGAGTATTCAAACGGATGTGAAATCAAGTGCTCTTAAACTGTTTCAGATATACAAAAATCTAACAAATATTTCAATATACATTTTTATATACAATGCATTTTTAGGTATAGATTTATTTCCACTTTACAGCTTTAATGTAAATAATTGTACATAATTTATTACATTTATTGTAAATAAATATAATAACATTTATGAATTTATAGTAGTTTTCTTCTATATTTTATGCATGCAATACATTTTAATGCATGTTTGATGCTTTGAAGAAGGTCTATGACTGAAACGTTGCTACATTAAATTGTGATTTGCAAGTAGATGCTGTGCAGGAGCCTTATATATATATATATATATATATATATATATATATATATTACATGTTGCTTTTTCTCCCAGCATCCATGACTGAATTTGTCAGGTGTGCAAACTCTACCCTATTACATGCAATACATTTTAACAAATAAATTTAATAGCATTTTATTCATGAAATATTTGGTTTAAAATCAGGATATCCACCATTTGAAAAAACAGATGCTTTCTCTGACAAAATGATTGATGGTACAAAATGAAAACAAATGGTGCATCTTATAGGATAGCAGGTAACTTAAGTGAATTAAGGCCCTGGATTGACAGAATGAAAACACTGTTGCAGACTGCATCCTCATATATATTTTCCTCTATACTTTGACTGATGATGTTGAGGTGATGAGTAACCCCCCCCCCCCCCCCCCCCTCTCTCCGGTGCAGGACTTCGCCGGCCTGTGCGGCGCTCTCTTCATCGTGTTCGGCATCGTGGGCGCCGGCTTCCTCGGCCTCTACGTCGACAAGACCAAGAAGTTCACCGAAGCGACCAAGATCAACATGAGCTTCTCCGCTCTGGCCTGCATCGCCTTCTCAGTGGTGAGAACATGAGACCGGACTCTGTTGAAGTTAACGTTGACTAGTTTATTGTTTCTTTTATATTCAAAGGAGAGTGGGCAGTCCTCTCCTCTCTGTATTTTTTTCTTTCTCAAGACTGTAAAGGCTGCGAGAAGGTTCTGGCAGGATTTGATCATATGCTGCGTTCAAGTCATATGGGAAAGACGGTAAATATGAGCTTCCTGCTTGAAAGTACCGCTCACCTAAGCTTTCAGAAGGTAAATTCTACTAGGAGGCTGATGTGAACGGGTTTCCCCAGTCGGGAGTTCATATTTACGATTAATCCGATGTGATGTGAACGTGGTTTCAGCGCATGTCTGTTCAGTGTGAAAAAAGCTGATCAGGAGCAACCGAAGTCTACAGAAAACCTCAGTCAAATCTCAATCACAGTGTTTGATGTGTAAACACTTCCAACTCATTACTTTTAATCATCAAGTCGTTGTGATGGTTACTGTGACCACAGTATACAGTCTAGGTTATTTTCTGGTGCTTTTGATAGCAAAATACCTTGCAGCAAACTGGGATCTGATCCTAGACCAGCAGGAATATATGGGGTTCCAGAGGAAGGGAGGATTAAAGTGATGTTGAACGTTGGTAGTACCTTGGTTTGTGTAGCCTCCTGGCCATGATAGAACCCCAAACCTTTCAGTTTGAACAAGTGTAACACCAAAATCCGGTCGGAGGAAACGTATGCCGATGGAACGAAGAAAATAGTATGTTTATCAATAATTGTAAATAGGCAAAAAAAAGTGTGAGACACAACTTTGACAAAGCAGATTCTGCCAATATATAAAAAACGAGTCTCACTGTTTTTCCACCTGTGTACAATTATTGGTAAACGTATTATTTATGTCATTCCATTGGCATATGGTTCCTTATTTGGTGTTTACTTACCAAGAAATTTACCAAAGCACAATTTGAATAACTTTCCTTGAATATGCTCCATAGAAGAGCTGCACATTATATTATGTTGTGTAGAAACCAAGTTTTTGGTTTCTACACAACTTTTCAGCTCTTCTGTCTTGTAAAAGAAAAAACAAAACAAAGTCCAGGCACTTGTGTGGATTCGAATAATAAAAAGCCTTTATGAGACGGGCTAGAACATATCGACCTCTTCTGACTTGTATATTTTAAAAGTAAAGGAATTGAGGAAACAGCTGGTTGTTTTTTTTTCCCCATGATGCTGATGTATTTTTAAATGTTACAATGCATTCTCAGTGGTTTGGCCTGTTTCTGGGGTCACAGTCCTTTTCCTTCATGTGGGAGACAAATGATGATAATTGACAACAAAGGGACACTGTTTCACACAGAGATGCTTACAAATGCATTAATACTGTTTAAAAAAATAACAGCACACATTGCACCATGAACAGTGTAATCTGTCTTCCTATGGGTTATTCAAGGCTAATAGAAGGGCTCCATCTGCCTCGGTGTTGACCTCGGTCTCTTTGATTTTTTGCTGAGAGTTTTATTGACAACATTGACAACAAAAAAAAACCCCAGACTAAATTAGATATATGAGGGTTACCTAGAGGACACAGACAGTATCTACAAAGAAAGCTTGTGCACTTGAATCACATTTCCACCGTGCATTGGTATTGCTTTCACTCTGTCCCCTGTGTTTCCATAGTGACAGGTAATAATTTAGCTGTATTGGATTTATATATAGCTTGCACTTTGGGTGTAGGCACTTGGGAGGGGAAAGGAAAAGAAAAGTAAAAAGAAAAGAAAAGAAAAGAGTCAACTCAGATCCAAAGCAAACTATCACCAGCCAAACACCGGTAAATTTTGATTATGGATGTTAAGTTTGTCTGCTCAAGCTAACAAACCATCATCTGGAGCTTATTTTTTGGTTCTAAATACCAAATTAGCCGGTCAGATGTTGAAAGTGGCTGCTGAAGTTTAGAAAGAAAAATAAGAAGCCACTGTGACTGAAGGACAAAAATATTTTCCTGCCCTGATTTATGAAACAAGGAGTTTCCATTTCCTTAGGAGATAATACTTCGATGTGCCATGTGGCATTTGGTGGACACTTTTATCCCAAGCGGCTTACATTTCCATGAGTGGAGACAGAATAATCCTGGCAGTGTTAGAGCTGTTCTCTACCCAGTGATCACAACCAGTAATAACACTAAAACTAACAATACTATCATCACACAATCACACATTTTACATTTGAAGCGCTCGTTGCTGTGGCGTTTCTGCACTGCACTTCCCAGAAATCAACCTGCCAATCAAACAGTGTAGGCGGAGCTTAGGTTTGCTGTTGATGCAGTTTGAGTTTCTCTTTTCTTTGTCTGTTCAGCCATGGTGGCTATCACTGCTCATGCTAACTACCCAGTTCTTCTTCTTCTGTTTATTCCAATCAAACCGGAAACGTAAAACGCATCACTTCCTGTGCGGCGGAGGATTTTTCCCAGGAAAGAGCTACCAGACACCGGCTGTTTAGAACAGACAGTGGAGAAGATTTATGAACTGGATATAGGTTGAATCACTGTTGTGTGCTATCAGTCGGCAATAAAGCATAGCAACACAGACGTTTATTTATATGAAAAAGTTGTGCATTATTACTTGAAATAACTACATGGTAGATAATGATAATAATGATATGTAGTATATGCTATGGAGTTTCCAGAGCGGACTTGAGTCTGCTTCTACCTATAATTGGCATAATTGACCACTTGTTACCAAACCTTTTCTGGAATAATCAATACTGTTGTTGGTTTGTTGAAAGCCCGTCCCTGCTGCTCCTGTCTGTCCCCCTCACAGCGTCTCTCCTCTCCTGTCTCTCCTCTCCTGTCTCTCCTCCAGGTGTCTCAGATGCGACAGCAGCAAGCCGCTGTAGCCGCCGTCTGCTCTCTCTTCGGCTTCTTCGGTTTCTCCATCTACCCGGTTGCCATGGAGCTGTCAGTGGAGTGCTCCTACCCGGTCGGAGAGGCCACGTCCGCCGGACTCATCTTCGTCTCGGGGTATTACTGCCTCAGCACCACATACACACACACACACAGAGGGTAAAGATATCAGGATCACCTGCTGTCAGGCAATAGACTGACCAGGTGAATCCAGGTAAAAACTATGGTCTGTTATAGAGAGCTTTCAGGTGATGTAATGCACCCTCTGGCAGCCATATTGGAAGAACTCAGTTCTCGGGCAATAAATGGTTGTGTTTCTTAACATATGACTTGGCCGTCTCAACAGAGATGAATAGACAGTTAATTTCTGTGCTGTTTTTGATTGGGAACTGATTATTTCATCACTGATATCTAATTGATTCTGTGTTTAATGTAAAAAAAAAAAAAAAAAAAACATGTCGTTAGCTAGCTAGTCATCGTATCTGCTCAGCTAACCATCACTGTCTTCTTGTTAACACATCTGATTAGCTCACTAGCTAACATATCTAGTAGCAGCTGGCGTTAGCATGTTCACATTAACATCAGTGTGTTTGCTGGCTAGTTAGCTAGCTAACAGTTTGTTCAGGTTAACTGAGCTGACTCTTCTCAAGCTACAACTCAGAGTGTTTTGGAGTATAGACTAAAGGGCTAAAGACAAGACAGTTTACTGAGTCACAGTAACCTACATCTGGAAACAAATCTATCAGACTATTCACCTTTACTCACACATTCATGAACTGACCCACACCCACACAAGGTTATTCATGACTCTTTCCTTGTGATTTTTCCCAGACAGGTTCAGTCTGTCCTCTACATAATCCTGGTTCAGGCGCTGACCAGACAGCTGGCCGACTCGCCTTTCTCCACCTGCTCAGCTGGAGGAGACGCCGCCCTGAGCTGGAGGGGTACGACACGAAACACACCACCCTACACCACCCTACACCACCTTACACCACCCTACACCACCCTACACCACCTTACACCACCCTACACCCCCCTACACCACCTTACACCACCCTACACCACCTTACACCCCCTTACACCACCTTACACTGCCATGAGCACACACCCTAGAGGGAATCAAACCCCCTGACCCTGCCAGTGTTGGTGCCTTGCTCTACCCATTGAGCTACACAGGATTACATCATAACCAGAGAAAGACTTGAGGGGCCGGTGGGGTTAGACAGTTTGACAATTTGCCCAAATGAAATTCTGTCTGGTACATACCTGTCAACATTGGGCTTTGAAAATAAGGGAGATTTTCTGGGACCCCCACCCGACCATAATTTTTACATTATGAAAGGGGTTGGGCGCGCTTATGTTTCACCGACCTAGCATGCTGGTTGACATCGTTTTTCCCACCGTGACCAAGACTAAACTCCATCCTGCAAACCTTGCAAAACGCATGGTTGTTTCCCAACATACTTCTGGTCAGGAATGGGAAAATAGTCTCCCAAGTGTCTAAATATCTACGTAGATATTTAGCTTTTTTTTTCTGGCGTCTGACCACTGATTTCATTCTCCATCTTTCACGCTGTTTGCTGACTGAATGAACTTGTGTCAGGACAAGGATGCTGTTTGCTGTTTTTATGCTGTATGCTGCAACCTGCTGCACTGGTGTGGGTATAGCAGGGCTTTGCTGGCATATTATATATCCATATAAGTCTATGGATCTAACAGAAACACCTTGATTGGGCCAATTAGGATTCTGTATAACTGTAAAAATAAAAAAGGGAAATACGGGAGATTTATGGGGAAAATTACCAAGCGGGAGCATGGCGGGAGAGGGGGTGAAAATACAGGAGAAACCCGGGAAAAACAGGAGAGTTGACAGGTCTGGTCTAGTATGGTCACTGGCGGGAAAACTTCTTTACCCACAGGAAGTGTCAAAGCTAAATTTAAGAATGAAACAGTTTTAAGCTGCAACAGGCGACTGCACGTTTGAGAGGTAATTTGAGCAAATTTGAACTTGAATCCCCTGTTGTGTAAAACTCCCCTGTAGTGTTTTTGCATGTCAAGAGCAACGGTTGCCTTCATACAGCATGTAGTTACTGTACACATCTGTTCAGACTGTAAAGGTTTGCCTGTACCTACAAATACAGTTGGGAGTACCTGAGAGTGAAACCGTATCTCGTACTCCTTGTTCTCACAGCTGACAGTATCTGATTTATCAGAGAGAGGGAAGTGTCTCGTCTGGTTTTAGTAACTGTTGGAACGCTGCAGGTTGTCACGTGCCGTTAAGTTTCCACTTTCACTTCTCTGGTCGTACCTTTGTTTTTAACGGTGTTAAAATCATTCGATCATGCACTCCTTCCTCTCAGTTCAGTTCAGAGGCGCTTCACTGGCATGAAATACAAAAGTGCTTATTGTCTGAGCAAAAAGAAGAAGTGTAAACAGATTCAGTTTGAACAAAAGATCAGGGGGAAAATGTATTTAAGGACGTGATCTGCATTTTTTGCAACTGTTTTGTGTGATGCATTTATTTATTTCCTCCTAGAATACAATATATAGTAGTTTTTCATTTGGTAGTTTTTCATATAGTTTCCAAAATGACTACATATTATTTAGAATTAAGTAGGGCTGAACAATTAATCAAAATTTTATCGAAATCACAATATGGCCTACTGCAATTTTCAAATCGCAGGAGCCACAATATTTGTTAAAAGCGAAATGTGTGTCAAAATACCATTTTAAATTAAATATTGTGGTGCTGCAGAGATGTCCTGGCCTACACATCATATTCTACAGACTTAAGAAAACATCTTTGTTTGGCACAGATCCCAGCAAAAATCACACCATAATAATTTTAATACGTTTTTCAATGAAAATGAGAATAATGATGTAAAAATGATCATTCCCTCTAATATCGCAAATCATATCGCAATTGCAATATCAGTCAAAATAATAATAATAAAAATAAAAATAATAATAGATATTTTTTCAAAATCGTTCAGCCCTAGAATTAAGGATAGGTTTCTCTTACTTCTTCATAGTTCAGACAGTGCAGGAGGAAGTGCTGCTCTGCCCTCCCACACACACACACACACACACACACACACACACACCACTTTTGCTGATGCTAGCTCAGTGTTCTTCAGTCACCAAGTGTGTGTGTGTGTGTGTTTCTCCCCCCACAGTGTCCATGCTGGTGATGGCCGGTCTGTGCAGTGTGTTCACCTGCGGCTTCGTTATTTTCTTCAACACGCGGTACAGGAGGCTGGAGGCCGAGGCTCAGGCTCAGGCCGAGGCTCAGGCTCAGGCTCAGGCTCAGGCTCAGGCCGAGGCTCAGGCTCAGGCTCAGGCCACGCACGGGACCAAACAGAGCAACGGCTCCACCGCCACCGAAGACTGTGCAGCGAGCGTGGAGACATAGAGACATGATGAAGGGAAGAGAGAGAGAGAGAGAGAGAGAGAGAGAGAACTAAGGCTGCGATCACACCTACAGTTTGTTGCCTTTTGTCCGAACCAGAGCGGAAAAGTTTGTTGCACTTTTGTACTTGGTTCATTTCGGTTCACACTGCCCAATTACAAGCGAACCAGGGCTTGTAAACAAAAGACAAACAAAATGACTCGTTTATTGGGCAGAGTTTTGGTGACCTCTCATGCTGAAAAATCAAACTTGAGTGTTTTTGAAGATTATAAACGTGTTAAAATTATAAACGTTGTACTGTTTACAGTGTGTGCCACCAGCGGCATCTCGGAAAACCTTTAAGCTTTGAGTTTCCTTCTTCCGAATTGAAGCGCCGTTTCGTTGCATCTTCCTAGTAGGAGGTCAGAATTTCCGACTTTTCCGGCGTCTCTGGAACGCAGCGTGACTGACTTGGGATCAGATAGAGGAGGCAGACGGGCTGATAAGAGTGACAAGAGACCAAAAGGAAGAGAAAAGAGAGATGGACCTATTGTGATAAAATGTCAGAGAAGAAGACAGAAGGGAGAGGAGAGGGGGGGGGGGGTTGGTTCTTCTTCTACAGCAGCATCCTCTCTTCCTCTGCCTGTCTCCTTTACTTCAGGGATTTGAAGTCACAGGATACGACTGAAACAGGATCTTCGTGTCAAATTTGTGTCAAAACACCTAAAAACTGAGCGGTTTGTCCCCCTCAAAAGTGACAGAAAGTTTTTGCAAATGACAAATCATGATTCCATTTGAGGTTTCCAGACGATGTCAAGCCTCTCATCAGCCGCTGTACGTTGGGAGTTGTGTGTAAATTCATGACAGAAGGCAGTAGAGGCTGTGTAGTTTGATCACGTCTTGTGTTTAGAGAGTTTGTCACATGACTGGAAGGTCACAGGTTCGATCCCCATCTACAGCCTCGTCCTGCTGAAGTGTCCTCGAGGAAAATAAAGAACATTTCCGTCTCTCTGGATAAAGTACAAAGGTTGTTCTTCAAAAAAACCTTTCCAAGTGGAATTCTGTGTTTTTCTGTCTAATGTCTTCGATCAATGAAGTGAAAAGAAACGATGGACTGGGTGCCAGACTAGAGATGAATATTAGATGCACAAGTAGAAACAAGAGAAAACAGCAGGTGGCAGAAAGACTTTCCTCATCTGTGTATTTTTGTGTATTTCTGCAATACATTCCTGTGTATATTGATTGTTTTATACATTTGATACCTTTCTTAGTGTCTTGGTTAATAACAGGCACTACCTACCGGCTCATAAATCTAATATTTCACAAGGCACATCGACTGTTCATCTGCAGAACTGAACTCAGCAGTGGAGGTTTGGAGCTCAAGGGCAAATCCTCTCAAATCAATCATGTTTTATTTTTTTATGTAGCAAGATTACAACAAAATTTCCAGTTGGTTTTTAATGTCTTTACCCACCGGTTTGACATACAGCTGCTAAGTATCACTTCGGTTATTTTATTGTCTCATCATCCTGTTTAAAATGAAAATATATTCACACATTCCATTGAATGATAATATGCTTTTGTTTTGATTTGTAGTTTGTTTAAATACTGTAGTTACACAAAATATCTTTTTTTTTTAAGAGTTTTGTCCCTTGCAAATGCTGTAACAGCATTGTATGGAAGGTAGGAAATTTCCACCAGTCACCTGCTAAATTCCTGTAAATTGCACCTTGTACATTTTCCAGCCACTTTGGCAGAAAGCCAGTCTGTTCTAAAAGTCTAGTTAGCAGGTAAAATATTACCACTGTGTATAATAGACAGAAAATACATGTGTATGTAAACAATGATTGTATTCCCAGTCAGGTCCTGAGCCTGTTTTTGTTTTTTTTGTTTTTTTTACACAAAATGTACCTTTGATTGGAGAGGAAAGTGCAGAGGGCTTTCAGACAGAAAACATGATGCCGCTTGTTACAGAAGCTGCTCTGGAAGAATCAATTCACTTTTTACTGTTAAAAATAATCCATCCTCAGATCTTACACTGTTATCAGTCTGTGATGTTTAATACATTCCAGTTATTTTGTAATGAAATGTTGTAATTTACGTTTTTGGTGAACCCACTTTGCCCTCAACCTGCCTCGTTTGTAGTTAATGATTTCCTACGTTTCCCAGAATGCCTTTCGACAACCTCCAGGGAACAGGCCTGAACTTGTTGACTTTTTCACCATGTTAGCTAATTTTCCATATCATAATATACACCTATTGAACAATAGCTGAATCCAGATGAAAGCTCTGCTCCCATATTGATTTCACCTGTTACAGACGGGTATCTACAGGTTTCACAAAGCCAAATTTACTTACTACTTACTTTTGAAGGACTGCAGATCATTTTTCAGGCTTGTGGACAGTTGCGACACGGAGACGTGCAATAAATGGGAGCAATATTGAGGATATGGGAGCAGTGTGTGTGTATGTGCTCCTGATGTTTTTTACACTGACTGTATCAAAATGAACTGTGGTGTTCTTGATAGGAAGGTATATGGTGGATATGTAAGTGGCACATTTGTTCATTGTTTTCTTCGCACTGAGAATTTTCAGGCTCATATTTTCTACTTATTAAAACCACCTAAACAACTGGTTTGTTGATCTATATATATTCTTTGAGTTTGTGTGTTCATCATATCAGATCAAATGTGAAATGTGCAATCATATTTTTTAAGTATATTCCTCCCACAGCTTTGAATTCGGTCTCAAGTTGATAAGAGCTTTTTGTTAGTAATGCAGATAAACTAGAATAATTGCATTTTGTGATTTAAGATGGAAGGCATCTCACACTTGAAAACCAGAGTTCTCAGATTCTTTGTCGTCTTTAAGGCGCATTCTTGGTGGCAAAGCAAACACTCACATCTGAAAATACAGGAACTCATCCAAATTTATGTCAACAAATATTGTTTGACAGATCTGCAGCCAGACAGAGGCAGGAGATTTTAGTCCCTTATCACTTGAGTTTGACCGATACCGATACTTTTGTATTGAAGCTGCCTACTTTCCGTTTTCATGCCAAAATTTTACAAGTATCCAGTGTTTCCTCCTTGAGTTTTATTCTTTTCAATGTGGAAAATTCTCTGAAACAGCATTTCAACGGTCATGGGACACTAAAACTCTTTTAGTGTCCGCAGCTCTTTAGGTAGAGTGACACACACCACCTGTTCAGTGGCAGAGAAAACTCTGAGATACACTGCTGCCTTTAAATTGTAGCTGTGATTATAGAGGAACGTCCAACATGTCAGAGGTGGACGGCATTGACTGGCCGATATCCAATATTTAAAAGATCAATATCGTCCTGATCTTTCGGCAAACTGGTCTAACCTTACACTTCTCATTACAAGATAACAGAAATCAAATATATAACAGAAGCCCAAATGGTAACTCCCACTGAAGTTTTTATTTTTTTGTGGTGACTAGGAAAACAGAGACATGAAAAAGAAGACCTGCTCTGATCGATACGCCCTGGTTTATTTTTAATATGGAGCTACGTTATTAACGTCTTTTTACCAGAGGTGTCACCGAGTCAATTTTGCTCGAGTCCCAAGTCTTGAGGCACAAGTCTCAAGTCAAGTCCCAAGTCTGGTGGAACAAATCTCATCACTTTCAGTCCAAGTCATTTACACAAACACAAGATCTTTTGTCAAGACTTTAGAAACCTTTAGTTCTGCTGTTTGTTGTTAAAGGTAAAGAAATATTTCTCAACACCACTGAAATTCTTGTTTCTGTTCATTTGTTTTATCCCTGCACCAATGTCACCAAGACAAATTCCTGTACATTATTTTACATGATGATTAAAGTGATCCTAAAAATGAACACACTGAAAACACAACCCACACTTGTATTTCATTATCAGACGGTAACCTCAGATAACCTAAACTTTCAAAAACAAGAACAGGAATTCGGGGAAATCGTTGGAACAAAAAACAAGAGAGGAAGACGTTTCAAAGGATTTCATCATGGCTTCAGAGTGTCACACAGTGGGAAACAGTGTGAGGTTTTCCCCGCGGAGACGACCGTGACACAAAACAAAACAGGCAGATAAAGACTCTACAGAGTTTTAATAATTTCCCAATTCCACATAAAATACATATAAAAAAGTAGAGCGCTCTCTAGATTCAGAATCAATCAGAGCAGACCTGAAATCGCCCTTTTTCTATGCTCGTTTTTTTTTTCCCAGCTCCGTCTTGACTCAGACAGCAAGTTTTTAAAAAGACCCATTCATAGGAATACGAGCATCATGTAGTAAAAATGAACGAAACTGGAAAACAAACAAGCAAAAAAAATAAAAAATAAAAGCTAAACACTACAGCAAATTAATGGCAGGGGATCCACCAAACAGACTTCTGGTTTCTGTTTGAATTCCTACTTTCAAAATGTCTTCAGTTGTGGTTGTACATGGTTGACACACTGAATGGCACCTGTACACAAAGTAGAAGTAAAAAAAAACAAACAAAAAAACAGTGTAATGAGGAGATTCTTGATGCAAGAGCTGGTAGGTTTTTGTGTGTATGCCTGTGTGTGCTTCGAAGTAAAGTTAGCATAGGTACATTTGTTCCAATTCTGTGTGCGTGTGTGTGTGTGTGTGTGTGTGTATGTGTGTATGTGTGTGTCAGCTCAGAGCTGCAGGGCACAGAACTGCTGGTAGACGGCCAGGATGTGGTGGTCGAGCTCGGCGGTGAACAGCAGGTTCTCCAGGGTTCCCATGTACTGCTGGATGGTCACATGGTGCTGCGGAGAGACGGGGAAATTAGCCTGATATTCACACTGAGCGAGCGGCCATTTTGACTCCTAGTCAGCCATTTTTCTGTTTCTGACGTTTCCATTTGAGAGTGATGGTGGGATAAACCCTTTTCATAATCCGTTTGGCAGATAAACTTTCTGATCACTCTATTTGGTTGACCTATCTATACTCTTTCTGCACACGCTCGGCCATTTGACGTAAGTTTACTTTTTTTCTAGGAGAATTTGAATCATCGCGATGCAAAACAAAATGTCTATTGCTGACACTTTTGGAGTCGTATGTTCTAATAAAAGTGTTGCAGTAATTCAATAATGGTGCCAAGCACACGACGCAGGTCCATCTGTTAAAAACGTAAGCCCATGTTAGGGTGCAGGATTCTGTATTTTGCGCATGTCAGAAACTTTTATTCTGATTACATACTGAGGAGCATGTAAACGCACAACATGCAATCCTTTTATGTAGTGCTCATGTAAACACCTGCAGGGCGAATCCTCAATCAGAATGATTTCATTCAGAATAAAAAAACATAGCTCATGCAACCGCACCTACTGATGCTGCAGCCAGTTAGCCTCTACATCCACGGTTAGACCAGCGGATTTACCAACTTTACAATATCGGTCAATTTTGACAAGAAAATGTTGTCTATACAAAAGACAATTTCCTGGTCAATTCAAGAAATATATTCTGTAAATGAAAAACCATTGCACGACTGGTTCAAACTTAAGTCCCGCCCACAAAGGCACCGATTGACTCAACTGTTTCTCTAAGCGAGAACAAACCCGTTGACGAGGGAAACTCCAGACTCTCTGAAACGCTCGACAAAATCTGGCTAGTGGGTGGGACGCGATTCAGGAGTCTGGAACCAGGCTAAGGAGAAATATCACCAGTCAGTAAATCCTTCAAGCAGTGTGTGTGTGTGTGTGTGTGTGTGTGTGTGTGTGTGTGTGTGTGTGTGTGTGTGTGTGTGTATCTGTCAGTGTTTTACCATGAGGAAGATCTGCTGCAGCCGCTCGATGCAGTTCTTGTACCAGGGCGTGCTGATGTCCACGCTGCCCGTCTCACAGCGGACCAGATGCTCCGTCAGCATCATGATGAAACGCTGCCAGGGGACAAAACAAGATTTAAAGCGGTGTGGACTCATATGGCCCGTTAAAGCTGCACTAAGCAGGTTTTTATGTAAATCATAATAATAAATCAAGACAAAACCACCTGTCTTAGCTGCCTAAATCACAAGAAGGCTGCAGCAGAGAAAAACGTCTGTAGATTTATTCTGTTTGCCCAAATTAACTTCTGGTGTTGGGTGTGGACACCAGCAGGAATCTTACCTGGTTTGGGGATTTGAACTGGCAACCTTTTACTCTCTGGTCTACTTGTCTAACATTAAGACTTCTGCTGCCAAGAAAAAAGCAGAGGGGCCCTCCTACCTGGAAGATGACGAGGAAGAGGTTCTTCTGTTCGCTCTGGGCCGACTCCACCTTCTCCTGCAGCCTCTCGATCTGCTCCTCCAGCTGACCCTCCTCATCCTCACTGTTCTTCTCCATGTCCTCGTCGTCACCGCTGTCCCTCTGCTGGCCAACACACACACACACACACAAATTTAAGATATTTGTGTCTGAAATTCAGTACACAACTGTGGCTAAAATAATTAACTAAATTATTGTGGTAGATATTGTGATCACAATAGTTACTCTCAGTTTCTTTTGTGGGGGGAAAACTCTTGAACTTTTGACATCTTATATCAACTATCGATTATTTTCATCAGCAGTTGGTGTTTTCAGGAAAATTAAGTTGATTCTACAAGCCTCAAAATTAATTTACTTAAGAAAAGAGGATTATGGGAGTTTTGTGAGAAATCGGTGCTAAAATGTAAAGATCTATAGTTAAATTCTGACAATACTACAACCGTTACCTCCTTTTACTAATTAAATATTGCTTAATAAAGAACAGACTTGATTTGGAGAAAATGATTCGATAGCACCCAGGTATAGAGTGAAATGTCTAATCCTGACTGGCTCTAACTTTGGCTCTTTGATTTATACTTTATTTTCACCAGAATATTTTAGAATTGATTTTCATCTTCCTGTGACAATACCTTGGACTGTGATTTTTCAGGATCTCCTGTTTTTAATGAGATGCTTGAGATGGAGAGATACCTGCTGTCTTGTGTTCCTCACCTCTTCCCTGACATTACATCTCTATTGCTCTGCCTCCCAAAGCCGTAGCCGTCAACTGAAACTCTTTGATGCTGTGTGATGTTTGATGCTGGTGAGATATGAATAATGTTATGCTCAGTCGGCTCAGTTTTTTTTTTTCAACTGTTTGGAGTCTGTGCTCTTTCTCCCCCACCAGCCATAACAGTTGGTGCATCTGGAAATTCACCACCTTCATCACTTGACAAGCCAGCTAGATTTCAGAATCAGGCTGCTGGTAGAGTAGACAAATTTACCAGCTACAGCCAAAATCTACAAGCATTTGGCTGGTGCTAATTTCCCACTTGGTTCAGACCTCTTGTACGAAAATGGAAAAATTAATAGATTAACCAGCAGAACAAGATAAAAAAAAAAGTTACCCTCTTATGCTGCTGTTTCTCCAGCTTGTCCTTGGCCTCCTCCAGCTCCTTCTGGATCTTCTGGACATGTTTGTTCATCTTGCGGATGGTCGAGTGCAGGATCTCCCAAATGTAAAACCTAAACCAAGTTCATAAAGTTTTTAGTTTACCAGCCCTCGGCAGGAAGCCAAAAATAAATACTGCATCAACACTGTGAGAACACAGTCCATCCATTTGGTTAAATGTGTGTCTCTGTCCGTGTCTCGTGTCCCACCTGGTGAACTCATGAGCCATATCCTGAGAGAAGAGCCAGTTGGCCACGGCGGCGCAGTCCACGATCTGTGTCCGAATCATCTTGTCCACCAACACCGCGATCATCTACAATGCAGCCAAGACACACTTCATGTTAACCAACTATATCCAGTTCATGAAAGCTTTTACATTTGCTGTTCTTAACACCTGCTGTCTGGTAGCTCTTTCCTGACAAAAATTATGTGTTTTTTACGTTTCCAGTTTGTTTGGAATAAACAGAAGAAGAACTGGGTAGTTAGCATGAGCAGTGATAGCCACCATGGCTGAACAGAGAAAGAAAAGAGAAACTCAAACTGCATCAACAGGAAAATCCAAGCTGTTTGATTGACAGCTGATCTCTGGGAATAGTATAGTATTTCCATTATTCCCATCATTAACTATATAGCTCACAATGGAGTGTGTAGCAATGGATAATGCAATTACTTGTTAAAATGTACTACAGTATTCCTCTAAATGGATGGAAATGTAATAAAACACATTGCTATAATAATGTAATTCTGGATAAAGTAATAACATCACATTGTTACATTAATCAGACATTATTACTTCATAACTTAACTGATGTGATAATATTAACTAATAACTTATAGTTGCATACTTCTAATGAGTTATTACATCCTTAGTCAATATTACTATTACACCATTATTTCAAAATATGTATCATCCCTTATGTAGTAATAATGACCACTTAATGTAAAACAGCGTTTCTCAAAGTGTGTGGCGCCCCCCCCCCCCCCCCAATGTAGTGTGGAACAATAAACAAACTGTGCTTTCACGTTAGCAATGGTGTTCATTCAGACAGAGAGTCTGTAGGTCTACAGAATGGAGAGATATTTGACAGGGACGAGAAGAAAAACAAGGGAAGCTTCCGAGACAAACAAGACAAAGTGCGACGGTAATCAACCAAAATACAAGTCAAGTGATTGTTCTAGCAAAGTGATTGCAAATTTTCTTTGATTTTTCAAAGCACCGTCAAAAATCACAGACTGATGGAGCAATCTAGTGACAAATGTCACAAAAAGTGGTTTGATAAAGTTGAAGTATAAGTTGCTTTTCTTATTTGCACAAGATAAATTACTGAAAGAAAGGTGAAAGGAATGTTCATGATCTTGATGTTATTTCAATTAAGTTAAACTTGGCCCATTTTGTCACCATTTTGTTGGGGCGGGGGGGCATGAAAATGTTTCTTCCTCCAAAAGGGGGCATGACAGAAAAAGTTTGAGAACCATTGATGTAAAAGAATGGGTGTCCAAACATGATAATATCGACAAAGTTTGGCTTCAGCCTGTTGTAGGAAGAAACAACCGCCTCTCTATAGATAGTCTCTCAAAACTATTCAGACCCCTTGACTTCTCGTCAAATTTGTTCTCACTCTGATAGAACAGAGTGTTTTGCATAGAACTCAGACTGAAAAATCTGTAATAAATGCATTTTTAAATAACTTAATAGCAGAACAAAATGTGCCAAAAGTCAAGGGGTCTGAATATTTTATGTGAGGCGCTGTAGCTTTGAGAGTGACAGGACAGACGGCAGAGAGACAGGAGAGAGATTTAAGGAGGAAAGATGGAGACAAATGGAAGAAATTGAGATGTGACAGAAGTTGGGAGTCAGCTTTGAACTCATGATAGTGCTAAAAAAAAAAAACACAGAAAAAGAGTTTTATTAGACCTGCGGATGGTTCCTCCAGACTTCGTACACGACCCGCAGGATGTGCAGCTTCCCCTCGTCGCTCTCCGTCAGGGTCTTCAGGATTTCGTGGAACCTGGAGGAGTCGGACAGGGAACGCTCATGAGAACGGAGAGTCTGGGATCGCTCGATAGAAAACTCATTCGTATTCACGCTCGCGGTTAGCGTTCGACCGCTGAACTCTGCTGAGGATATCGCCGCCTCTGAAGGTCAAGGCTTCTGGAGAAACAGCCGGCTAATTTATGAAGTGCTGTAGGATTCATGGGATGAATGGACTAACCAGGGTTATTAGAGTTTGGGATTTTTCATTAGTCTTTATTTTTATATAGATTTAAATATTTATTTCAATTTAGCACTGAATACAAAATTGTATTCAATTTTTGTTTTAGTTTTCAGTGTGGGCTTGATAGTTTTACTTTATTCTTTTTTTTTTTTTTTTTTAACAAATGTTTCGTTTTAGTTTTGTTTTTATTTATGTTCAGGTCTAGTTTTAGTATTTTTGGAAAGAGTGATTTTTTTAAAATGTATAATGATAGAAGTTCACAGGAGATATTTTGAATATTTTTGCAACTTATTGTGGAACTTTTTTAAGTTAGTGAAAAAGAAATAGCCAAAACATTCTCTGCTCAAAATTCACTTAGATTGGTTCATGCTGTAACCTGAAGGTTACAGGATGGTATTTTGGCTCTTAGACAAAAAAACAAAAAAAAACAAACAAAAACAGTACAGACTTTTCTTGAATCTGTAAGTAAGTTAAGCAAAAAAACATGTACAGCAATTCATTAATTATAATTTAAAATCCCATTTAACTGGGCGCATGAATAAAGAGGTGATGCCGCTTTTCATCTGGTAATTACATCAGAGAGGTGCAGTAAACCCGTCTGGGGGGCGAAGCCAGTCACTTTCATGTCCCACATGACAACGCTGGCTCTCCGCCCGCCTTTATGTCCCCGCCTCACCCCGCCTCACCCCGCTTCACCCTGCTTCACCCTGCCTCACCCAGCCTCACCCTGAAACACCTCACTCTGTTGACTTCATGGAGTGAAGGCCGTGTTTGTGAGCGATGGGTATTCATTCATTCATTCAATATAGGGTCTAAAATTACACTTTCTGTTTGATAAAACTGTATTTTTGCACAGAAACAAAAACACAAACTTCTCTTCTGATAATATCGAAAACAGATTGTGCAATCCAACAGTCATGTCTGTGTTTGACCATGGAGACATTGTGTTTTCACATGCTGCCTCTTCCACACTGAATCAAAGTTGTCTGGTCTTTACCTATGAGGCTCTACTTCTGAAGCTAAGCCTGTGTGTACTTCATATCTGTACTGTTTTTTAAATCCAGTAAATATGGCAACAGATCAGAGGACTGCTTAATTGTAAATACTTGTATATGTCTTATGCGTTGTATATATTCTGAACTTGGCAAGGCGTTTTCTGGTACTGTGCATCTCATAAATGGAACAGATGGTAAAACACTTCCAAATTAGAATTCTGTGTCCTTCCTCAATTATTTTAAAGCAATAACATTTCACACTGTCTGCGATGTTTATAATTGCATTATATAATGGATGTTCCTGTATGTTGCCTGCTGTTTGACTACTGGAACATGTGACTGAATTATACTGTATACTTTTGTCAGAATACCTGATTAAATAAAGGATACGCGAAAATACCCTTCTGTGTAGAATGGCCGCACGTTTCAATATGCCGTACAGTAAAACATTATCAATTAACATTTACACATGCCATCTGCTTTTCTGAACAGAATCTGACTGCTCCATTGATTTCCATGCTAGATATGCCCACAATGAGGAAGGCTCTAACATTTTGAAGCATTTCGATATCATTTAATACTTTAAAAACAAAGACCCTGTTATATAATTTGATGTACTTATTGGATCTTTTTTTCTATATTTGTGCATTTATGACATCAATACCCTTGGTCTTTTTTTTCTCACCTATTCATCTTATTTATCTCTCTCTTAACCTTTCGATCGAGGGGAAGTGTGGGATGGAAGAGGTGTTACTATGTTAAAAAGGAAAATAGACTTTGTACTTAATAGAGCTGCAACGATTAATCGATTAATCGTTTAGTTGTCAACTATAAAATTAATCGCCAACTATTTTGATAATCGATTAATCAGTTTGGGTAATTTTTTAAGAAAAGTAAGTCAAAATTCTGATTCCAGCTTCTTAAATGTGAATATTTTCTGGTTTCTTTACTCCTCTATGACAGTAAACTGAATATCTTTGGGTTGTGGACAAAACAAGACATTTGAGGACGTCATCTTGGGCTTTGGGAAACACTGATCCACATTTTTCACCATTTTCTGACATTTTATAGACCAAACAACTAATCGATTAATTGAGAAAATAATCAACAGATTAATCGACAATGAAAATTATCGTTAGCTGCAGCCCTAGTACTGAATGTTAAAATGTTTGCTAATTTTTTTCCTTTCTCGGTAAAATTTCTTTACAAGAAACAAAACAAAAAAAACCCTAACACCAAGAGTCAGTATGGTTCCAGTAAGGTAGCAACACCTAGTCCTGATCTTGTTCCTGTGATGCTTTTTGATAAACCCACTGCAGGAGGAGGGAAGCCTGGCGGGGCTGCAAGGTTTTTCACGGCGGGTAAACTCACTTGGCCAGAGCGCTGAAGGAGTGGCTGAAGGACTTGGCTGCCAGATGGAGCAGAGTCTGCAGGAACACCTCGATCTTCAGAGGGTTGAAGCTCTCCCCCTCGTCTGGAAGAGGAGAGACAGAGGCAGGAGCAAAGGGGGGAAAAAAGAGAGAGAAAATACAGGAGAACGAGGGAGGGAAGGGAGGAAAGGAGACAGTAAGTAAAACCCAAGAAAGAGAAAGCTACTTTACCTGACGATAATCTCACCCTGTCGAGTAAATGTCAAAAAAATCGGGCTGATAAGGAAGAGCTAAATGTCAAATCAAACTCGTTAAATTGCACAAACTGGAACATTTCCGGTGAATTGCAAATAAGTGCTGTAATCCACAGACCTGTAACATCGAGGGTGGAAAAATACAACTCTGCTCTCCAACACATACAAATGTAAAAATGTCTTTTTTAAAAGACCATTGTTGGAGGAATGACAGCAAAAGGAAAGACTCTAATATCATTGCATCTTCCTCTCTGGTCTTTTTCCTTCTTATATATTGTGGAATTTAAACACCCAACCACTGCAGAAAAATTATACATTTCCTTTATTGTTTTATCAGAGATGAAGTTGTTCAGATCTCTCCTTTTGTTATCACTCATCCAACATAGTGGAATGTCCTTCATAACCAATGATAACCAAATGTAAAAATAAATAGTACTGTTTTTGGGTGATAATTCAATGTTTTTTTCCCGCAGAGGTATTCAAGAAATACCTGGAAAAATCTAGAAAATTTGCCTGTGATAAAAAAAAACTAACCGTCATCATCTTCCTGGTTGGGGTTGGGCACTTCCTTGAGGATGGTCATGATCTCCTCATTGGACGCTCGGTTCTTGATGGCGTTGCCGATGGTGATGCACACTGCGTAACCCGGTAATGAAGCTGCGAGGCGGGAGGGTGTTACATTTAGATCATACCTTCATGTTAAACCATTTGGTGTAAACAAAACTGATTTGGTCGGTAAGCTTATGGCTGAGGTGCAACCATGATGGTAATCGTCGGTGAATAGGGAATCACTAGAACTGCACTTCAATGCATTGTTAATATATTTTAATATAGTTAATATATAGTGTATTTTTTCTCTTTATTTTACAGCACTGACTTTGCTAAAGAAAGAGATAACCAAATATAGTAATCACCATTATTATTGCTGTTAGTATAAGCATTTGTATCCTGTTTATTTCAGTAACTTACTTCAGTATTCTAAAAAGGGAAAAGTAACTCCCAAACAACTTCCTTGGAAGCATACGAGTGTTAACCCAAGAGCTGACATTATAGTAACATTACTGGAGTCTAGCAGAATAAATAACAATTAATTTCAAACTGCAACACATGTACAAAATAGGGCTGGGCGATATGGTTGAAATCAATATCATGATAATCATAAGGATTTTTCTTGATATCAAAATATATCACGATATGGTTCATGTATGCAAAATCACGTTAAATAATCAAATTAATGTTCATCTCATTGAACCGAATGGTGATGTTAGGTGTGATGTCAAACAAAACTAAAATTTTAAAATAATATTCCTACCATACCTCATTTTATGAGAGTTTTTAAGTAAAATTTGCTTGTCATCATCAATTTAGACAGCAGAAATGTGTGTCACGATATTAAAATATCTTCATATCATCATGATATGACTCCACTGAAAGACGATAAACGATAATATTGAATTATCGCCCAGCCCTAGTACAAAAAGATTAGATTCATGAAAATGCTCCGCAGGCAGCTTTAGCAGATGATTCGGTCGTATTGCATAACCGGAAATTAAAATTTGTGCTTACAATTGCTCTCGTCTGCGTATTTGTAATGGAAGAGGGGTTCAGCTGGGATGAGGGCAGAGAAGGTGGGAGGGACGATGTCCACTATCCGCTGGTGGTACGACAGCCTGAGGAGGAGAGCCAACAGACGGCTTCGCTTAAAGAGGAGACACTTTCAGCTTCAAGGAGAAAAATACGATAATTCCAGAATATATATAACAACAATATAGTATAAATGTACAGTACTGTGCAAAAGTCTTAGGCACATGTAAAAGAAAAAAAGTAAAGCGAAGATGCTTTCAAAAATAATTAAATGAAAAGTTTCTAAATTCAAATTCAAAAAATGTACTATAAAGAGCAGTCTACTGACACACTAATGCAGAAAAAAAAATGAATAAACATCTAAGACACAATCTATATAAAAAATCTTGGGTGCCTAAGACTTTTGCACAGTACTGTATATATAAAAAAAAAGAAAAAGTACAATGTGATGTGAAAGTGTGAGAAATGTTCAACTTGATCAGCAAAGAGAAAGCACATTAACGTTTCATCAATGAGAGAGAATACTGGGAAAAAATGAATAATGTGAAGGTGTCCCCCTCCCCATCGGCCACAGTGGCTAGTAAACCAAAAATTCACTAGCCACAGTCACTATTTTACCAGCCAATTAGATTTTCAGAATAAAGAAAGACTTCCAAATAATGATTGGTTACCAAAACAGCTTGTAGAGTAGGCAAACTCACCAGCCACAGACAAAATTTTACCAGCACTTGGCTATTGGCAATTTCCTGTTTTCAGCTATTAGGCCATGACATGATGTAAAATTTTCAGGCAATGTAGTTGCCAGCAACACTGCCAACAATTAACACCAACAGTATTTTTAACACCATACTTATTTATTTCCCCATGTCTAACTAGATTTAACAGCATTGATTTCACCTCATTTGCTAATTCATAACTTAGAGAAAACATCTGAATAGAGATTTAATACCTCATGCTTTTCTCCAGAACCTCCTTGACAAACTTGGGCTTGGGTTTGTCTGCATCCACGGTCAAGCAGTCGGCCCTTAAGAGAAGAGAAGACACATTATCGTACTGCGCATACCTTCACATCTACAAGTATTTCAGTCACTTTTTTCCTACTACTGTGCAAAAATCATCTAAATCCCTATAAATGCTCATTATCAAATTACATAATCACTCACCAGTCATCCCAGCTCCATCGAAATTGGAAGTTGCTCAAATGATGAGAAAACCAGTTCATTAGTCTGGAAATGTCAGAAGAGACGAGATTATAGTATTACTCCATATACACAAGAGCCATTTCACTGGAGCTTTTCCATTGGCTAGTAAAAAGAAGAATGAACCGGTGCAGTTACATCACCTATCTATGCAGATGGTGTTCATGGTGTCCAGTCTCATATACAGCATCTCTGTGGCTTGGGCCAGCTAGCAGACAGAAGTCAAGGCGAACTCTCATATAAAGTGGAGAATTTTTCTACAAACACCCTGTCTAGATCTTCATGCTTCCTCTATCAATACTTTTTTAAGCTTTATTTAGCCAGGGAAGGTTTGCTCTGTCTAGTGCTGAAACGATGAGTTGATTAATCGATCGACAGAAAATTAAACGATTATAATTTTGATCATCGATTAAGCATCAGTTTTAGTCATTTGTAAAGTAAAAACACCAAACATTTGCTGGTTACAGCTTCACAAATGCTAAGATTTGTTTGATTTTCTCTGTTTCATATCATTATAAAATGAATACTTTTTTTTGGCTCCTGGTCAGACTAAGTAAGTCACTTAGTCACAGTAATCACTTTGGACTCTGGTAACTTTTGATGGGCATTTGACATTATTTTGACATTTTATAGACTAAATGATTAATTGAAAAAATTATTGATAGATAAATCGTTAACAAGAATAATCGTCAGTTGCACCCCTTGTGTCCACATCTTTTTCTGCAGTTCAAAGGTAACAACATCACACAATGAATGTAAAAATCCCTTAAATCTGGTCATATTGAAGACAGATCAAAAACCTTCAGGGGTGAAGTAGGATGAAAATGAATTGGTGTTGACCTCAATGAAACACAAAGCATCGCCACTACAGTTTGACCAAGGATACAACTTGGGGCAACGATCCTGGCTGCAGTTTGCAGAGTTCAATAAGCAACGTGGTGTACATGACGTCAATGTGGGGCGGCATTGGCAGCTGGAAAAGTTCTCCAAAGATCACCTGAAGGAAAGAAACATAGATATGCATTTTCTACACCGGAGCCAACTTCAAATCTCTTATTTGTCGTTGGGCCAAAAAAACAAAAAGCCATACCTCCACGATGTGATAGTTGAGGGGAATTTTATTTTTCCCTGGATAGCTGAGTAACTGCGCAGCGCTAAAAAGGGGAAAAAGAAGATTTAAACTTCAGACATTTGAGGAAGCGTTCATGTTGCACCTTCAGACTTAACAAAGTGAACTGTGATCTACTACCCACCATGTTTTCCTCTCTTTCCAGTGAGACTTGATGATACAGTGAAGGTTTTCTTCTATGACAAACCGCTCCACAGAATGGCTGCCAGGCATAACGGGGCCCTGAGGATGAAGAGAGGAAGAGTTTGTGGCCACTGGATAAGGAAAAATAATGAAATAACTGACAGCGTGTCATTAGAACCGTGTCTTTTTAGACGATTGGTGAACCAGATTTAATCATGCATTTTGTCCTAACCATATTAGTCATATTAACTACGCTACATATTGGCTGACTCCACTGTCAACACACTGTAAACGGGCAAAAATCAATAACTTTTTAATGCTAAGGAGGATAAAGATAGACTACTTGTATCTCCAGCACCTTTGCTGATTAGCTGTATTTCCAATTTAGGTTTTGACGCTTCGAAATTGATACAAGCTCTAAAAGATTTCATTATATGTTACAGGTACAGATATGTCATCTGATATTCTAAAAGAATCAGACCACATTCAGGTGATTTTCGTAGAAGAAACTACTTGAAAGCCCTTAATAAGAGGACAACCTCATTTTAAGAATCCAGCGTTTTGAAGCTTTTTTGATACGTTTCAATTCATTTTGCTAATAAAACAAAATCTCAGAGTATTGATAGGTATTCATACCTCAGGGGCATCGGTGTAGTCAAACATGCGGAAGACGACCCGGGGCATGGGGTACTGGGCGTCGGGCATGTGTCCCGGTGGGGTGAAGGGGGGCAGGTTGTGTTGCAGCGCCTCACACAGCACGCTGTCGAAGGCGATGTACGGACGCAGGATGTGGCGCTCCTGCCAGCGGTCTTTCTTTAGCTTCTGGATCTGGGCCCAAAGGCAGTCCAGGTACTGGGGGAAGGACAGGGAGAGAAAGTGGGTACAATTTAAAGACTGTCCCTCCAGTGGAAGAACCATCAAAGATAATAAGATAAGAATAAAGATAGAAATAAGGACAACGTCAGTACAATGCCAGTTATTTTCTACAAGTGAAATGTCAGCCAATGTTGACCATGGTTGCATCGTTTCATCATCTGTTGGCGTGGAAAAGTTGGCTGCAACTTAATATTTAACTGACATCACTCATCAGCAGCCAATCATACATTTATACTGCTCCATTTAAATGTGAAAAGGTAAACTAGTTTTGATCTAGACTGTCACTAGAGTAACAGATTTTGTCCCCTGTAGGTTTAAGAGTGCATCAGGGAAAAACACCTTTTTGTACTCGGCAGCTACAGAATGGAATCTATTGCCATCCCATATTAAAGAAATTGTCACTCCTAACCAATTTAAAAGAGCAGTGAAGAGATGGCTGCTGAGCTGCTGCTCAATTATTAATGAATGCGTTTTTTTAATGTAAGTTATTTTATATAATGAATATGTTAATCTTTTTTATGTCTTAAGTGATTCATGCATTGCCAAGACCTGCCTGTGTTGACCATTGCTTTTTACAACGAGCACCACAATGGAAATAAGTCTTCTTGACTTGTGTGTTGAATTCCTCGACAATTTTATATGCGTAAGGTTGTGGCCTAAGGGCCTTCAAACCTATGTGTACTTTAAAATCTGTCAAATAAAATCAATCAATCAATCAATCAATATTATAAGAAAGCTTGGTGTCCTGCAGTGTCGTGAAATTACTATGAAATCATGAAACTATGTGTTACTTTCTCAAATTAACTGTCATTTAACTCTAACATCCGGCACATCGCTGGAGCGAGACTGCCCACTAATTAGTTGAATGGAGAAATTGGATCAATCTGAAATTTATCGTAGGATTTTATGGCAGATATTTTCATGTACAATAATTTGTACTTGAAAACTGAGCCCTGCCATCTTTCTCTCACCTCTTCTTGTGGGTGGGGCTTCTCTGCTGTCCACACCTGCAGCATGGGAACGTGCGTCTTTACTCGCCTCCTGAGAAAAAACACAATGTAATATTAGGGGTAGCACCCTGAGACTTTGAGGACAAACCTAGCATTGGGTTAATGGCCTCATGATTCTGGATGATTCTGACAACTGGATTAAAGCCCTGATTAAATACGAAATCAACACTGCAAGCAACCAAGAAAAAACACAAAGAGAAGCAAAAAGAAAAGCAAGTGAAAGAAAGACTGCACAGAAATAAGATGGAAAGAAATCCACAAAGAGCAAGCAAGAAAAAAAAACAGGCAAAAGAAAGACAAAGAAACAGCAAAAGAATGAAAGACAGAGCAAGACAGAAGAAGACAAAGGAAAACAGAAAGATAGGCAGAAATAAATAAAAAAATATATACAATGGCGAGTTAGAAAGCACAAAAAACAAGTCAGCCATCTTACTTCAGGTAGCCTTCGATCTGGCTGAGGAGCCGGTCCATCTCCACATCCTTCTTCTCGTAAAGCTCCTTACCGACCCAGGGCAGACAGGACAGCACCACATACACAAACCAGTCCGACCGAACCTGACCGCACAAACAATACCAAATAACCTCAACCATGAACCAAGGATGCAGACCATCCCCATGGTAACCATTATAGAACAGTATGAACTTATAAATCTGCATATATCTGTCAGTCTGTAAATCTGTCGATACTTATGATGGTGACAATTCTTTTTAAACTTTAACCTGGAGTTCTCTAGAAACCTCATTTCATCACAAAGACATCTTAACTTTAAAACATATTTTTATACTATTGTATTTTTCTATCCTTTATTCCTCTATTCTTTACTGCTGTGATGACCCGATTCCCCCCAAGGGATCAATAAAGTTAATTAAATTAATTGTATTTAATTACTTAAGTGTAGGATGAATCATTTTATTACCCCGCCTTAACCATTTAGCTACCTGTGGTACGTCTTCCTCTTGAGTGACACTGATAAAGTTCTCAAACATGGCCACCATGGAGGGAGCAGCGATCACATGACAGTTGACCAAGTCAGACAGGAACCGCACCTACAAAAAAAAGACACATTATGTTAAAAGATAAACAAGGGCAGCGATATATACCTTTGGGTATAATACTTCTTTTGGCCAGTCCTCCTTCCAATTTGCTGCTCCCAGCAGTTGGAATGAGCTGCAAAAGACTTTGAAACTGGACAAATTAATCTCCCTCACTACTTTTAAGGACTCTATTGCAGAGCTGTTCACACCTGCAGCTGTCACCCAGCCTTTTATCTGACAAAGAAATTTGTATGTTCTGCTTCATGACTTGTAACTTAATTTGGTTGTTTATTTGGTGTGTGTTTTGATTATTTCCCCGTTCCCATTCTGTGTTGGGTTTCTTTGCCTCTGCGATGTATGTAACATTTGTGTCTGATAGTCTTATCTGGATTGTTCTTTGTTTAGTTTCTTTTGCGTGTTTTTCTTTTTTTTTTTGTCCCCTTTTCCCTTTACCCTTCAAGGGGTCCTTTTGTCCTCTTGCTAGGCCGTCATTGTAAATAAGAATTTGTTCTTAATTGACCTGCCTGGTTAAATAAAGGTTAAATTAAAAAAATAAAAATAAAAAAAACCTATGTAATTCGTATGTTTCATACAACTGGTCAGCCTACCAAGTAAACGGCTTCATTGTACAAGTTGTTTTTCAAAGTCTCCTTCAGTTGTCTGATCATGGCTTCCACAAACTCGCCGCCAAAGTTGTAGTTCCTGGCGTTGAGGAGGCCGACTAGAGTCGTATAGACGGTCAGCTTCTCAGGTAGGAGGCGGGCGCTGAAAACAAAACAAAACACACCTCAGTGAGAACTCCCTTCAAGTGACTTTGAGCATTTCACCAGTCAAACGCCAAGAAAGAGCTACAGGACTCGCAGTGTGTAGGGTCAGTGGAATGAACTTACACAGCACATAAAATGCGGAGGATTTTATTTTTGTAATTGGGAAGGTCAGCCTCCAGGACGCCCGCCAGGCCTTCCAAGTTGCTCTCCAGGGACGATGTACTCTGTGGGGAGCAAACATCGAACATTTGTTGTTGTGTATGTACAGTATATGGTACTTTTGTTCACCTGCCCAGAAGTGGGGATGAAAATTAGCTGTTTGGCTGTATCTCTCTACAATGCATCAGACTTCATGGAGGTTTGTGTTTTTTTTTATTGTACATGGCCCCTGTTAAATAAACTTAAGAAAGTATGTAAAGAAAGTAACATGGAGCAAACTGTTTGATGCAGCATCTGTAGTATTTAACAAGTTAGATCAAGTAAAAACTGTTAAATCAGTACATTTTCATCATGGGTGGGTGATGAGTCCCTATCCCTGGCCCACTGTTAGTGCCTTACTCTACCCACTGAGCTACACTGGGAACAGAACTCCTAACTGTGGCAATATTATTTCCATGCTGTAATGTTTGACTGTTTGATAACAACACCAATTCTGTTACGCCAAATTCAATACTAGTTTCAAAGCAACACTTTGTTCTAAAACTTTCTTTGCTGAATGAAAGCACATTCCATTGTGCAATAAGCCATGCTGATAACAAGCCTTCAGACCATGCTGAAGTGATTTCCTCAATAAAAATTCCCCAAAAAATAGTAGAAAAGCTGAGATTCCAGAATCCAACAATTTGAAGCTTTTCAATATTTACTCACTCATAAAGACCAATAAAGACCAAAACTTGTATGGTACTGGTGGATATGTTTGCGATTCCCAGTGCAATTTGGCCATGTGTCCAGTGGATCAAACAGTGATATAGTCCTGTTACTGTACAGCTCAATGGATGGAGTAAGGAACTACACTGCCAGAGTCAAGGGCTCGATCCCCATTTGGGCCACCCATGCTGAAAATGTGTAAAAATAAAAATACACTAACGGCACACACAGTAAGGTACGCCAAATGTCACATCAGACCCATTACCTTCTCTCCCACACGACATATCAACGACTCCAGGCGGTCTTCAATTTCAATGGGCTCAGATGTTCTCCTCCTTTTGTGGGACTGACCTCCTGAGAGGGTGGAGCAGCATTTCAAGAAGAGTAATGTCATATCACAGAGTGAACGGAATTAGAAACATTTGCCATTTTATCTAGAGCAGAGGTTGCCAAACTTTTTCATATCATGGACCCTCACAAATAGATCCACATTAGACCACGGACCCCATTTAATAAAATTAAAAATGTTGTGCTATGGAACCCCATCGAAGAGTTTGTTATTAGACTTGACTTGGTACGGAATGATAACTGTATATACTGTTGATAGGGCAGTGGTGGAAGAAGTACTGAGATCTTTCACTTAAGTAAAAGTAGCAATACAACAATGTAAAGATACTCCATTACAAGTAAAAGTCCTGCATTCAAAATCTTACTCGTACTAAAAGTACATAAGTATTGGCAGCAAAATGTACTTAGAGTATCAAAGTAAACATACTCATTATGCAAACTGTCCCCAATTAGAGTTATATTTTTCATAAATTATTGGAATATTAATACTGATTTATTGACATACATGTACATGTAAGCAGCATTTCAAAGTTGTCAACGTGAAGCTAATCTTAACAATTTAGCTATACTTTTGGGTAGTCTAATCTATAACAATGCTATTTTATAGTTATTTTATAAGATGATCAAATGTTTTAAATATAAAATATTGATCTGAAAAGTAACTAGTAACTATAGCTGTGAAATAAATGTAATGGAGTAAAAAGTACAATATGTCCCTCTAAAATGTAGTGGAAGTACAAAGTAGCATAAAATGGAAATACTCAAGTAAAGTACAAGTACCTCAAAATTGTACTTAAGTACAGTACTTGACTAAATGTACTTAGTTACTTTCCACCACTGTGATAGGGTGATATCAACAGGGCAGAGAGTGAACCTGTGAGCAAAATAGTCATCCTTATAACTTATATACCCCATTGTATTGAGGGTCCCCAACTTCTAGGAATTGAAATAATAGTGAAATTTAACTATTGCTAATTTTTCTGGGGACCCTCTGAAATTCTCTCAAGTAAATTTGGGAACCACTGATCTAGAGCACTTGCTCAAAACCACTTGCCAACCAGAATGCAGCACCTGCTGAAACCACAAATTACTGCTAGCCTTAAGTGTTCATCAGTAATCAAAATTTCAAACCTAAGTGGTTCACATCAAACCTTAGGGCAAATACAGATGTAAATTAGCGTCAGCCAATATGCAAACTACTCACACGGGGGGATTGCCATGCTCCGCAGCAGGCTTGGTTACCGCCCCCATGTTAACTACACTGCTTAGCTAACCCAGTAGCTAGCAGTAAGCGTACCAGCTAAGCTAACTTAACTGCACCGTTACATGGGCAACTTTGCTGAGACTCCCCGGTCTCCAGCAGGTCGTGCTGATGGAGGGAAACGTCCGGGGCATCGTTATCTTAGCACCGGGCGTTCATTGTTATGCGTTTGTTTGAGTAACATTAGCACGACGTGAACACGGCCTCGCAAACTAATGAATTAACATCAAGTTGCACGCGATAATGCTCCAAACCAAAGCTTAACGATTACACGCTAGCTAGCTGCCGCCTGTTAGCCTAGCATCAGAATTACTCCTCTGGCGTAACGTGCAACTTACCGTCATTCTCGTCACTGTGTCGTCTCCGGGACATTTTAACACCAATTTACTGAAAACTGTAGGATAACTCGGCTATAAAGTTAATATTAAACAAACTGAGAAGTCAGCTTAAGAAGCTTCGAGATGTTTCAGTGGCCGCTGCAGAAAAATAATAGCGGTCAGATTCAAGTGAGGCACAACCGGTGCAGTTAGGGTTCAACAGGAAGTGGTACTTGTGCACCGCCTTTAGTCTTCCGATGTTCACCGCTGGTTTTCTGCCGCACGGTTGGTGATAGGGATACATCTAAAATATGGATTATATGTTATTTTAACGCTTAATTGTGGATGTTTTCCAGGAGTTGGCGATTTTTTCGTTAATCTGAATGACAGGGAAGTAATTGGGTACTGTTCAAGCATTTAGATACAGCAGAGCTTGTCCTCTGTAAATGCAAACAAGTCTAGTAACTTAGCTGAAGTACTCTTGACTAATATTTTGCAAGCCATGGCATCAGATGATAAGCCTTGCACAGAGTTCACCGACTTGGAAGTTGACACCTTCATGCCGCATGCATTAAAACAAGAGAAACCTCAATTTTCTGCCACAATAAGGAAGTACTACGCCTTCTGCAGGAGAAGGGTGAGTGACAACACAAACCCAGAGAATAACTGGGATGTTTCAGACTTTGCCATGCTAACAACACATTACTCTTTTACTTCTTCCTTTGCAGACGTTTGCTGCCTATGTGGCGTCCAAGAGAGACAGCTGCTGTGAGGAAGGAAGCAGCAGTCCATCATGTTGGTCCTGCTGCGGTCAGACCTTCAAGGAACCGTCTTCCATTCACAAACACGTGGCCAGGACTCATGAAACTGAAATCCAGCAGCTGACAGAGTCCACCTTTGAGCGTCTGTTAAGCCAGCTGGAAAGAGAAGCTGAACCCCAGCAGCTGAGTGTGCATGAGTCAGAGCCAGTGGATGTTTCTGTATGGATCCCCGACACCGGTCACATCACCAATGAGCAGCTGCAAAAGTACCAAGTTCTGGCTTTCCCATTTTGGCTCAGTTGTGCATTGTAATACTGTGCATTAGGAATGGGACGATATATTGAAATTCAATATATAATAATGAATAGCGATATCAGCTACATTTTATTCTGCTGTATTAATCACAAATGAGACGGCTTGACCATCACAATTTCACAAGATCTCCATCCAAATTATATTATTTGCACTTTTTAATGACATTTTTAAATTGTTGTTTACATAAACATAATTCTGCACAGTCACATATTGTTGTTCAATCGTATCGTTGATGAACATATCGTCCCATCCCTACTATGCATGTCGATATACCCTGTTAATACGTAGTGATGCGTCTCTGGCTGGGTGATAATTCAGTATCGTTTATCGTCTTTCAGTGGAATCATATCTTGATGTTATGGTGATTTTGGGATATTGTGACACACAATACTGCTGTCTATATTGGTGATAACAAACAAACTTTATTTAAAAACACTGACAAAATGAGGTATGGTAGGAATATTATTTGAAAATTTAACTTTTGTTTGACATGACACCTAACATTACCATTCAGTTCAATGGGATGAACATTCATTTGATTATTTAACATTATTTTACATACGTGAGTCACATCGATATATACATATACATATACATATACATATATATATATATATATATATATATCCACTCCCGTCCCCTTCAGCTTTCTGGCCTGCTTTAATAATTCGGTTTTGTGTTCTCTATTCACAAACCGAATTATGATTGTCGGCTCCTCTTTGGTGTTTCTTCGAGGAAGAGTATGGCAAGCCACAATGTTTTTGAGAACTAGAAGGGCACTCGGAGAGAGCAGACCTCCGCCAAGGCCAATAGTCCAGTCTTCTATGATATGCAAATGTGCAAGCGCAACCAATATACGGATCCACTCCAAAATTTAATGGGTTCTTCCTTGCCCCATGCTACACCCTACACGATAATTGGGCCAGTAGTTTTTCCGTAATCCTGCTGACAAATAAACAAACAAACAAACGGCACCGAATACATAACCTCCTTGGCGGAGGTAATAATATATATCGATATTGAAAACAATCCTTATAATTATCGTGCATGTCAATATACACTGTGTTAATAAGTGGTGATGTGTCTCTGTGTAATTCCTTATCTTCCTGTCTATCAGGGGTCCAGGCCAGGTTCTTCTGTATTACCACTACTGTCAGGTGGAAAAGCCACATGTCATCTGTGCCTGGCAGAAAGCTTTGTGTGAAAAGCTCCACTTGACTGGCAAGGTAAATAAAGTCTCCTATCCTGCCTCCAACATGGAGACTGCAGAGTGTTTACATTGGGAATAGACTGAGACTTTTAACTCATGTTTCTGTAATAGCAAAAAAGAAAAGCCATGTTTATTTAATCTGCTTTAATGGTATTCAAAAAATACATCATGATTATGCGTTCTTCTTCAGGTGAGGGTGGCGACAGAAGGAGTCAACGGGACGGTCGGCGGCACCAAAGTGGCGACTGACTTGTACATCAAGGCGATGCGCTCACATCCGCTCTTCAAGACCATGGAAGAAGAGGATTTTAAGGTCAGAATAAGTTCAAAAGAAGCCGTAATTGCTGCTGATGCATCTGTCTACATCCCTCCCACCTTAGTTGACTCACTGGGAGTCAGGGTGTTAGCAACCTGAGACTTTGTATAGTTGATTAGTTGGGTTTACAGGAAAAATCTGCCCTCAGATACATTTACATTGTTAGATAACATGAATTTGAGGAGTTATTTTGTGTTGTAATTTTTTTTTTTTCACACTTTCCCTCAACCTGCCTTGTCTACTTCTACTTTAGTTTTGCATTAATGTGGCCGCTGTGAAGCCCTTTTAGACTGTAACTGTGATTAAAGGCTATACAAATTTGCTTGACTTGACTACAAGATGCATATATATGTAGAAATATTTATAAAAAGACCAAACGGGCCATAACAAAATAAATAATTTAAATTAACATGTTTAATATTAAAAGATAGAAATGTTAAATATGCACATTATTTACATATAAAGGGATTTGAGGGACAAATTTAGTAGATAGTTACCTAGTTAACTGTAAGCCTAAATACAAAATAAATGTGCTGTTAAGTAAAATCCTGCTGTTCTGATACAGCTGCAGCTCTGTCTCCCTCAGCTGCCCAGACTCCCTCTGGACAAGATGAAAAAGAAACACGGACACTTCCTATGTTTGTTTGTTTTTATCATAATTAAATACTTGGGCTGTTTCTGACTAAAGAAATTCTTACATAACTAATAATTGTACAAATTCAACAAATATGCAAATAGAATAATAAATAAATAATCAATTTAATTTGCAAAACTGTAAAATAGCTTTTTCCATACTAACTTATTTTGAATGAATGCATTTATGCAAAACAGTCTCTTAAAGTCTAGTTTCATCAGACTAATACCTACATAGACTGGTGAGTATTGCTGTGATGCTAGAAATAGGTTTAGACCAAGAAATAACTGAAAACAAATCACAGCCTTAAACAAAGTTATCCAAAACCATAACAAACTGTGTACTGTGTGTGAATTTATGATTCATATAAATCGAACTATTATTCCCACCGTGTGTGTGTGTGTGTGTGTGTGTGTGTGTGTGTGTGTGTGTTCAGACTAGTGATGGCAGTGCAGAGTGTTTTTCTGACCTGAAGGTGGGAGTCTATAAGGAGATCGTCCCCATGGGAGTGGATCCTGATGTCATCTCCTACCAACTGGCAGGTACTGTTTGAGTGTAAACAATAAAACTACACTAATAATACTAAAACAACTGCTACTACAACTAATAATAATATCAATAATGGCTATAATTGTTTTGTACCTTCCTCAACAAAGTTACAACGGCTTGTAAAAGGAACAAAAACATATCAACAAACCAATCAGCTACAAATGAAAAAAGCCTGGACACTCATTCAATTTCCACAGCTGTATGTAATGTGTCCGTCCTGACTGTGGTTGTTAGTCATGTCTGTTGTTCCTCTCAGGAATTCACTTGGACCCTGAAGAGTTTCACAGAGAAGTGGAGGCTCTCCTGTCTGAAGGGGATTCCTGCAGCGACACCGTCCTGCTGGACTGCCGCAACTTTTATGAAAGTAAAATTGTACGTAATGTGTCCTGTTCCTACTGATATCTGCTGACTTTCAGTTAACTGATTCTACAAGTTAAAGTAATAATCTGCCACATTTTCATATAAATAAATGTCTGTTTTGCTGCTCTCTATCGGCAATTGATATCACACAATAGTGATTCAGCCTATATCCACTTGATGAAAGCTTCTCCATCTGCTGTTCTAAACACCTGGTGTCTGGTAGCTCTTTCCTGGAAAAAATCCCGTGCCGCACAGAAAGTGATGCTTTCCAAGCTTCTGGCAGCAGCAACAGCGGTTTGTTTGGAATAAATATAAGAAGAATTGGGTTGAGGAAGTTCTATGACCCTTGGGTTTATGAAACCTTTTCAAAACCCATTAGATAAACTGAAAAACCACAACCGCCAAACACAGCGAGTTAGCTAAGTAAGCGGGTTTTAGTTGTTCCAAAAACCTCCAAAAAGAGAGTTTCCCCACAGGGATCAATAAAGTATAACTTACTTTATCATGATTAAATAGGACAAATCGTAGGCCACTATATTGATAATGCATCTTGTGACTGTTCTTTCCCTGCAGGGGCAGTTTAGTCGCTGTCTGGCCCCTAACATCCGTAAGTTCAGCTACTTCCCGGACTACGTGGACCAGAACCTGGAGCTGTTCAGAGACAAGAAGGTGCTGATGTACTGTACAGGAGGGATCCGCTGTGAGCGCGCCTCCGCCTACCTCCGCTCCAAAGTGAGTTCATCAAACTACAGGATGACAGTTTTCTTTATTTTTTCACTGTATTAGGCCAAGAATTAGTTCATGTTTGTTAGGCTATTATACACATTATGCTATTATTATTATGCTATTATAAACATACCATATCTATCCAATCCAACCATAAACAAACAATGGCAGTGTGCCTCTCTTGCCTTATGCCCAGGAGAGTAAACTTACTATTTTGTTCACTTTCTGCTGCTTTCACTATTTTCCCTGCCAAAAGGATGGTACAAACAACAGTGTTTTTTGCCTGCTAAAGTGTCTGGTTTAATAGTCAGACTTGCCAGACAAAGGCAAAATTACCCAGCATGCAGCATGGTGTTACTATCATCGTCTCTCCTGCTCCAGGATGTGTGTAAGGAGGTTTACCAGCTGAAAGGCGGCATTCACAAATACCTGGAGCGCTTCCCAGAGGGCTTCTATCGAGGGAAACTGTTTGTCTTCGATGAGCGCTACGCTATCTCCTCCAACAGTGATGTCATCTCAGGTTAGTGTGCACCACCGGCTGCTGTGAAGCCCTCGTAGTGAGTGTTGAACAATGCATTTTAACATAACACGCATGATTGATTGATTGATTAGTTTATTAAAGTGTCATACACACAAGGTGCCCAAAAAGATTCAGCAAACTCAGATATCAAACAAACAAAATATCCTGTCTTTTTTCCCCATGCTTTCCAAAAAAAAGCGAATGATATGCAAACTGCCCTTTCTAAAACATAGTTCAAGTTTTTCATAAGCATTTAGCCAAAAGAAATTCATAATGATAGGTTCAGGCTGTAATAATCCTTACATAGTGTAGGTAAATTGATAAAATCTCAAAAGCACACATTTGAAGCTGAAAGTAGGTAATTGTACTTCTAATTTGACTTATTGAATTAGCACTTACATTTGCATTACAAATATGGGATACAGAGATAATAGAACTGCTTTGTTTTTGCTTTTTTTGGCTTGAGAAAGAGATTTTTTTTTAGCCTTCATACCTGAAATGTGTCACGACATCATTTTCTATCGTTGAGCAGTTGACAATGTGAGCAGGTGGGGGGAGGAGTTGAGTGTCTTGAAATTCCAGTGGATTCCGATGTCTAAATTGAGGATAACAAGACAAATTTTATTTCAAAACTCACAAACAAAATAAGGTATGAAACATTTTAAGGAATATTATTTGAAAATTTCAGTTTGGTTTGACAGCACATTTAACATAACCATTTGTTTCAATGGCATGAACATTAATTTGATTATTTAACATGATTTTGCATACGTGAGCCATATCATGATATATA